>NC_061847.1:17746763-17751763 GCF_019202785.1 Penaeus chinensis | reverse complement strand
GTGTAAGAAAGAAAGAGAGGGGGAGAGGGGGTAGAGCGGAAGAAAAGTAGAACTAGAGCGAGAGAAGTTTGGCAGAGGCGGCAGATAGAGAAATATACGTAGATGAATAGACAGTGGAATGAAAATATGAGTAGAAGAAGAAGAAGAAGAGAGAGAGAGAGAGAGAGAGAGAGAGAGAGAGAGAGAGAGAGAGAGAGAGAGAGAGAGAGAGAGAGAGAGAGAGAGAGAGAGAGAGAGAGAGAGGGGGAGGGGGGGGAGAAGATGCAGGTCAAACAGTTCGAGAGTCAATTCAGCTTTTGTTATGACAAATTAATTGGTCATATACACAGTTTCTTAGAGGTAAGGTATTTTGAAGTGAATGTTCAGGTATATTTGGCACCATGAGTATCATTTTGCTACTTTCACTACTACTAATGGTTTCATTTCCCTGCATGTGAGACATTTTGTTTCTTAATGAATGTTATGGTTTAAGCATTCGTTGCTATATTTAATGAAAAAAATAGGTTGGAAACTGTACTGTAAGGGGAGGGATATTTGGAAAGGCAGCTTACATAGTTGGAATGATCATGGAGGGGAGTTAGAGGGACTGTGTGGCTGTCTTTTTCTAAGCTCGACACTTGCACGAACAGCCTCGCCCCCACCAGCACCTCCTCCTCTTCCTCCTCCACCGCCGCAACGACCACCACCACAATCTCCTCCTCCCCTTCCTCCCCTTCCTCCCCTTCCTCTCCGCTCGCAGCACTGGCTTCAAAATGGCGGCCAGCCAGCCCTGCCCTGGCCTCTTCCCTGTGCGTCTGCAGCTCCCTATTGGCTGGCATCGTGGCATTAACTCCAGCAAGGGCTTTCGGGGGACTTTTTCGGGGCGCAGCGACACGCCCTTCGCCGAGATATCCGCGATTGTGACAACACAAGGGATATAATAACACTCGTCAGGGCGGTGGCATTATTCGTTTAAAAAACCTCTGAAGTTTACAGCTGGCCGTGGCTGGAGGAGGTGGATTTTTCGTTAGGCCTTTGCTTAAGTCGTTAAGAAAATATTTCATGAATATGAAAATGCCCGGAGAGGCTATACATATAAAAATATTACATTTTTTAAAGGAGGTTCGTCGGATTTCAGAACGAATTTTATTTTTATGGATGGCTAGAGAACGGAATTGGCGGAGCGAATTACCAATGCTGATTACAGTGTAACGCGCTGTTGGTAAAAGAATTGTGAAAGTTGGTGGATTTTCTCGCAAATATCGAGGCTTTCGTTCTTTTGGTCCATTCATTCGTGTGTCATAATCAAAATCGATGTATTAAGGCTACAATTGGACATCTCTCTATTGGATTTATTTTGTGTTCATACTTGCTCTTCGTACGATTATTTCCTTAAGTTAAATCAATCGCACTGTTCAGAATTGCCTAAATGTATCTGTAGAAATATCGGTAAATGGTCAATTTAGTTAATAAATGCCTCGGTTGTTTGGCAGAATTCAATCCTTCCCAACGCATTGAATGGCTGACGAACCCTGAATCGTGGGGTTTTCTGTGAATGTAATGTGTGATAATATTGCTAAAGGTTATCATTCGAGTGGGTGCGTTATTATAGACGGTTAAGGCAAGTCACTACATACCTTACCCCCAAATGCTCGACGCCTGATTGAATTTCTCCTTTTATCCATTTTCACTTGTTTCATTTTTGTCGACTCTCGTCTTTCTCGACTCTTGCCTCTCTTTCTTTCACGCACTGTGTGAACTGGTTGAATTATTAGTAAGTTAAAAATTTAATACGAATCTACCTATGCATTGCGCGCGCATTCACAAATGCACAAACATTTGTGAATGTTTGTGCACGTTTGCGTGTGTGCGTGTGAGTATTTGCGAGAGTACCTTGGATAACATCTTTGTGGCGAAAGCTTCTGTAATGTTCTCCGAGATATCGTATTTCCTTTCATAAATATATTTTTTCCTTTTGTTCTGTTGGGATTGTCATTAAGTTTACTGATTATTATATTGCTCGACATGTTGTTAAATGACAATTGATCAATTGTTATTATTTTTTTCCATCAGGTTTAGTCAGACGCTAAATTGCTTTTTAATGTTTGTTTCACTCGCTGCTTCTCGGCTTCTTTGTCCCTGGATAGTTATTCTTGCGATTTGCCGTTTCTGCAGATCAAGTTAAACACATTTTGACCGTTCCATGTGGTATTTTCCCCGTTTCGTATCTTCTGATGAATTATCGTCTGTCTTTTTATTCTGGCTGATAAATCTGCTTCCGTTTGATTGTTTCCCTTGCCTTTAGTGCACCCAATAGTTCTTGCTATCATGTGGTATTCCCACTGCTTGTCTTTTGGCCTTCTAAATGTCCCTTGTAGGATATCTTGTAAGATACATTTTGGGTTTGAATGGTTTAGAGAGTAATCGTTTTCATTTAGGTCTATTCGTTCCTTTTATAGGTTGACAGTTATGACGAAGGCAGCTTCACTCTGCGCGGAGGCGCTATGAAGCGGCCTTTGTTCACTGGATGTGCATGTCTAATCCGTGTGTTGTCACTCAGTACATAAGGATGTCGAAGTAGGGGGGAGAGAGAGAGAGGGGGAGCGAGGGAGAGAGGGAGAGAGGGAGAGAGGGAGAGAGGGAGAGAGGGAGAGAGGGAGAGAGGGAGAGAGGGAGAGAGGGAGAGAGGGAGAGAGAGAGAGAGAGAGAGAGAGAGAGAGAGAGAGAGAGAGAGAGAGAGAGAGAGAGAGAGAGATAGAGATAGAGATAGAGATAGAGATAGAGATAGAGATATAGAGATATAGAGATATAGAGAGATAGAGAGATAGAGAGATAGAGAGATAGAGAGATAGAGAGATAGAGAGATAGAGAGATAGAGAGATAGAGAGATAGAGAGATAGAGAGATAGAGAGATAGAGAGATAGAGAGATAGAGATATAGAGAGAGGTAGAGATAGAGATGAAACGACCATGAAAGAGAGAGAGTCGGGAAATGTGGAATAGAAGTCACTCGCTTTACGGCATTTAGCTTGTTGAATGATGGCTGGACGCGTTAGGGCGCGTAATCATCACAGATCAAATTAAACTTTGAAAAGCGGTATCACTTCGTTTTTTTGTGTGGTTACGTTCGTGTGATGCGGAGCATTTGTGGGCGCGTGTGGAGACTGCGGTAGGGCGGTGATGAATTCGTCGCAGATTCATTAATCTCATAAATAGGTTTTATATGAAATGTTAATTGCATTGGTCCATTTTTGAATAGGAGCTTACTCTCTTTCGAAGCAGCGATTTGAATATTCAGCTTGGAACTGGAAATTACGTAGACCGAATATATAAAGTTGCATAAGTGATGTTTCGTAACGGTTAAATAGTCAACTCAATTATGTAAAGGATCGTGTTACGTAAGCTACAAAAATTATGCGATGTACGTCATAGCTTGTGGTTACAGTTTTGGTTAGGTAAATAAAAAGACGCGAAGAGTTCCAACACCTGATTCCTACTATACGATTAATTGGCTCCGATTTACCTTGGACGCCTTGAAAGAGCGGCGCAGGGAATGCGCTCGTGTCGCTTAAACCGAATCTCCGCGTGTGTCGACTCATACGTTCCGTGGCGCTTCGAGCGTGAATCTCGCGTCACGGAAGGTGGGGGTTGATCTTGGTGGATGGGGAGGGGGATGAAGTGAAGAGAGATGAGAAAGGAGGGACACTATCTTTTTACAAGGAAATGGCCGGATTCGGTAAGACTATAAATAGATAGATTAAAAATTAAAAGAAAGTGATTTTTAAATCGGCAAAAGTGCATGAAAAACATGAGAAATGAATAGGCAGGAGAGCAGGATCTGCAAAGAGGCTGAGGACAGGGTTCCGAGTAGGGGAGGATTTTGCCTGTGACAGGGGAAGGAGACGGTTTTTCTGGCGAGTTGTGAAGCTGTCAGGTAAGACAAGCAAGAGCTGGAGGCAGTTGGACTTATTGGGGCGAGTCGAGGCAGTTTGGACGAGGTGCTGCCCTGTAATTAGATGTGTGGGGATGCGTTTATATTTATCTGGAGTGAAAGGTGTTTGCGCTCGCCTATACTTTCGCGTGTCGGGTTTGTTTGTTCGTTCGTTTTTCGGCGAATGAATTAGCATGATTCGGCTCTCCTGCTTAATTGGTGATGATTGTAGAGGGCGGTAAACGGGGAGGCAGCCCGAGTAAGCTTCCTCCTGGAAACCGACTCGGGCTTAGTGGGGCAGGAGCGTAAAAGACCCTATAAATGGACTGGGTGAAAGGAAGGGTGCTCAGCAGGCGGCCAAAAAATTACACGTGGAAACTTCCATCGACCGGCTCGTGAGCACAAAAGAAAACCGGCGAAGAAGGAAAGAAAAGAGACGATTTGCAAATTTCTCTCTGGCTCTCTTTATCACCCTAACGTTTATCATGATCGTTTCTGGCGTTTTTTTTTTTTTTTTTTTTTTTTTTTTCCGCAGTAGACTGACGGAATAGCGCGCGGGCGGGATTGGAATCGTGACTCCGGAATGGGTCGCGTTGAAGTGAAGTGTCATTTCCTGAAGTGCGATTCGCGTCCGAATGGGCGCTCCGGGATTCGGCGGCGAAGGACTCGCCCCCTCCCCCGCACCGCATCCTGAACGTGATTTCGATTTTTTTTTTTTTTTTTTTTTATGTGAAGAGAACTTTCCTTTTATTTTGATTGGATGCAGATGATATGAACCAGTAGCCACGGGCATTTTGGCAGGGAAAGTGTGCCGGAACCAGCTCCGATCAGGATAAAACTGTTAGCTTTCTTGAACATCATGTTTTTCTTCATTGCATATTGATTTAATATGCTTTTTTCTCTTCATCAAGATAAGACAAGCTAGTTCTATTCTCCAAGATGGTAGCAGTCATTTTTTATAGTAAGATCAGTTACCTGTCTAATCTTGAAGATAAGAGCAGCTGGTTTCCTGCCCTTCAACCCCGGCCCTCGTGTTGCCCGACCCTCAGGACTGATTAGCCTCATCGAGGATCGCGACGCTGTTTCCGCGA
>NC_061847.1:17741763-17744263 GCF_019202785.1 Penaeus chinensis | reverse complement strand
CTCTCTCTCTCTCTCTCTCTCTCTCTCTCTCTCTCTCTCTCTCTCTCTCTCTCCTCCCCCTCCCGTTCCCTCCTTCCTTCTTCTTTTCTTCTTTCCTTCCTTCCTCCCCCTAGTCTCTCCTCTACTCTACTCTACTCTACTCTACTCCCCCTTTCCCTTTATCTCCTCCCCTATTCCCTTTCCTCCTTCTCCCTCTCCCTCTCCCTCTCCCTCTCCCTCTCCCTCTCCCTCACCCTTCCTCTCTCCCTTCCTCTTTCCCCTTTCCATTTCTTCCTCGCTCCTCGTCTCCCTTTCTTCCTCTCTCCTCTTTTCGTCTCCTTCCTCTTCTATCCTCCTTTCGTCTCTCTCCTTCTCTCTCCCTTTCTCAACTTTTTTTATCGGGGCCTTTCCTTTTTTCGGCTATTAAAGCGCGGAGTTATTGCCGGTGGTCCGCGATGCATGAATGTCGTTGGGCGAGGGATTTGGGTCATATTTTCGCGTTTTGGCTTGATATATATCGCCCCAGGGAGTCGGAGACGTTTATTGTGTCTCGCGGATCGTAATGCATTGTTGGCGCGGATAGTTGTGTGCGCGCCAGCGTGAGCGCCGCTTCTTGGCGGGGCGTCGTGTGGGTGGGTTTTGGGCTTTGGGTGGGTGTGGAGTGGGCGGGGAGGCTGGTTAGGTGGGGCGGATTTGCGAGTGATGTGTAGCGTGGCTGGGAGAGACGTGGCGTGACGGAAGGGGAAGGATGTGGCGGGGCAGGGGGAGATGGGGCGTGACACGTGGGGATGAGATATGTCGAAACACGGATTTTAAGAGCTTTAAAGGAAAGTACTCGTGCGTGCGTGAATAGAGCAGAATCGCAAGGCAGGGCGTGGAAGTGGTACGTTGAAGCCTTCAGAAGGGCTCCTTCGTCAGCAGAAATAGCTCTCTGACAGGGCGAGACTGACAGGCGGGCAGGGCGAGCGAAGCGTGACAACGACGTCGGACGGGATGCTGACACTGGCGTGTTGTGCATTCGTTGCGTCTCGTGCCGATACATTTTCTATGGTTTTTGATTGACTGTACTTTGTGATTCTGGCTGTGCTATTTTACTTACGACTTTTTTTTCTTACGCTTGGTTGTTTTATTTGCACAGCTGTATTTCTGTCTTTCCCTGCCTGTTTGCCGTTTATCGCGTATCCATCATTCTCTGCTTTGTTTTTTTTCATTCGCTAGATTTTAAGGAATAGAAATATATGGAATAATGATAAATAATGATATTAGAATGTAATTATCATCATCGTCAACATGAATCACAATCAGTTAATCATAATCGTGATAATGAATATAATTTCACATCGATGATACTTAAGGGGGGAAGGAAAGGAGGAAGGGAAGGGAAGAGGAAGAGAAAGAGAGAGTGGTTAGGAAATACAAATGTGAAGATTTGCAATTAAACATCAGAGGGCTGTTTAGGACAACGCCGTTCCCATTTGCGGCAACGATAAGCAAATATTACAAGGATGAGCCCTCGTCTGAGATATTCTATTTTAATATATTCCATTGTCTGTGAAGATGTTAGATAAAGCGATTGGGGTTAAGCTCCTTCCCCTCGGAATTGGATTGCCGTCCGATAAAGGATTATTTGCTGTTGGCTCGTTGAAATCTCCAAAAGAAAGAAAGAGAGAGAGAGAGAGAGAGAGTGCGTGGTTTTCTCATTCCGCTTATTGTATTTTGACGTTGTAGTTTAAGGAAATATCGGTTTATATGGAGATAAATGGATTTTTTGCTTTGTTTTGTTTGTTTTTTTACTCTCCTTGCGGTTGAGAGAGGTCGTGACGTGGAAGCCAGCGGTTCTTTCAAGGACTGGTGCGTGAGGATATATATTTATACACATTGCTTGTATGACCGTGCATATATCTGAGGCCGAATGCGGAGAAAAGAAAAAAAACTGGATAAGAAAAAAAATGCAACTGAATTTATGTTTTGGGCTTTGTTTCCCGAGTCATATTAGCCATTTTTTGGTCCACGGAATGTCGCCCCTTTTGCTTTAGTGGCCCTTTCGGGAGGTAACGATGTGCCGCGCATTCTTCGGTGTACGGCAGAGGAGGCTGAGGATGCCGTGTAAAATGCGGGAACGGGGACGAAAGAAGGATGGAAATAGGATCGGGGTGTAGGGTTGAGATTTGAGGAGTAGAAGGAGAAGGAGAAGAAAAAAAAAAAAGTGGAAGAGAAGGAGGAAGGGAGGAAGTTAGAGAGGGAGAAAGGCTAGATAAGAGATGGGCAAGAGAGAAGGAAGAGGATAAGACAGTGAGGGAGAAAGGAAAAACGGCCTCCGGACCACCGAGAGGATGAAGGAGGCGGAGGAGGAATCACAGCTCTTGGCCATGGGAAAAAAAGGTGAAAAATGGAAATGAATCGATTTTTATGACAATGAAGATGTAAATCTCATCAAGATCTTATTTATCATTACTTCTCGTTTGTGTGGCGGGGCGCGGGCGGGGGAAGGGGCGTGCTGGACACACACACGTCGCGATGT
>NC_061847.1:17729100-17734100 GCF_019202785.1 Penaeus chinensis | reverse complement strand
GGTAAAAAGCACATATAGTCTGTGCACACAGACAGTTTGTGCGACAAAGAAGAAAAACCGTCCAGCTCTTCCAGAATTGCTAGCGAGGCGGCGGCTCGCGGACGGTCGCCCGAACAGGTGGACACGGCGGCCTCCTTGCTGCCCCGTCCGCGTCGGGAGTTGGGACGGCGGGCGGCGGGGCTCGTCGAAGGCTCTCCCTCGCTCCATTTCCTTCCTTATTACGCACGTCTGTCCGCTCCGTCGGTAGACATGGGTTAGTGCGTGCCCATCGAGCGCCATTCGCAGAGGGAGCTGGTGAGGTGGTGTCATTTGCATTTGTGATCGCAATGAATTCTCATTTTCTGTTTTTTCTTTCTTTTGACAATGACTGGCTGCTGCAACTCACCAAGTTCAGTTTGAGGATTGTTCAATAAGGGAAACTCTCTGTTTTCCTATCATTTTCTCCTCTTTTTTTATTGTCGGGGAGGAAAGGGGGTTGTTTGACGTGACCAGAATCTATATTTGCTTGTAAACTTTGTTCTCAGTGACCCGCTGAATTCTAAATCATTGTGAATTAGGCAACACAAAAGACGGAAAGAGTGAGAGAAAAAAGAACGAGTGACTGAGTGAAACAGATATATATATATATATATATATATATATATATATATATATAGAGAGAGAGAGAGAGAGAGAGAGAGAGAGAGAGAGAGAGAGAGAGAGAGAGAGAGAGAGAGAGAGAGAGACAGACAGACAGACAGACAAAAAAGACTGACAAACAGACAGACAGACAGAGAGAATCGCACACACACACACACACACACACACACACACACACACACACACACACACACACACACACACACACACACACACACACACACACACACACACACACACACACACACACACACACACACACACACACACACCGACTGAATGACTGAATGAATGACCCCTGAATATCCTGAGTCGTAAGGATTATCGGCGATCCCGGGGCGCGACTCAAGGGTGCTGGCTCGACCCGGAGATTTCTTGGGAGACGGGAGGAGTAGGCGCAGTAATGGAGGGGAAGGAGGGGAAGGGGAGGGGAAAGGGAGGGGGAGGAGGGGAAAGGGAAGGGGAATGTGGGGAAGGGAAGGGGAAATGTGGGGGGGAAGGATGAGTGAAAGGGAAGGGGAATTATGGGAAAGGAAGGGGAATGAGGGGAAGGAAGGGGAATGGGGGAAGGAAAGGGAATGAGGGGAAGGGAAGGGGAATGGGGGAAGGAAAGGGAATGAGGGGAAGGGAAGGGGAATGGGGGAAAGAAGGACATGAGGAATGGGAAGAAAAGGAGTGAGGGGAAGGGAAGGAAGGGGGAAAGGAGGGAGTGAGGGAAGAGGGAATAGGAAAAGAAGGGGAGGAGAATGAGGGGAAGGGGATGGGAAGGGGAGTGGGACGGGAAGGGAAAGGAAACAGTAAAGGGAGGGAAAGGAAGAGGAAAGGAAGAAAAAGGGAGGTTGAAGGAAGTGGAAAGGGAGAAGAAGAAAAGGAAAAAAAGAAACGCAGGGGGTTGAGAAGAGAAAGGGAGAATAAAGGAAGGGAAAGGAAGTAGAGAAGGAAAGGAAGAGACAAGGGAAAATTTGGAACAAAGAAGGAGACAAAAAAGGGACTAAAAGGGCCAAGGAGAGGCAGGGAAGCGGAAAGAGAAGAGAGAGGAAAAAGAAAACATATATATATATATATATATATATATATATATATATATATATATATATATTAAGGAGGGAAGAGGAGGCAAAAGATACTGGATTATTTGGAAATAAGGAGATAAGATAAGGTGAGACGTGCGTAATCGGTGATAGTAAGAAGGCGTGAACATTATGTTACAATGTTTATGTTGATAATTATGAAGATGCACGCATAACGATGATAATTCTGACATCAGAATGAAACAGTAGTAGTTGTTATCACAGGAGCGGGATGAATTATGATAGTAATGCTAGTAATGTTTATAGTACTGATTAGAGTGATTAAAACAGTAACAGTAACAGTAAAAACGATGTCGATGATATATAAGTAATGATGCTAACGGTGCCATGATTAGCTTAAGACCAAATCACTAGCCTTGAGCCCCCCCCCCCCCCTGACACACCCTCCTCATCCCCATCCCAATCGACTCTCACTCGACACACAGCCAAAGGAAACGTCATCCTTCAGGGCCATAACAGGTCGAGATGACGAGCACAAAACGCGTTACGTCTGTGTGACTGGACGGCGTGGGGTCAGTGACAGGCTCCGAAGGGTTAAATTCGGATGTCACTCCTGACGTGACACGAAGCGAATGTGATGTAATGTTACTGAACCGCGTAAGATTTTGCGTGTAACCTTCGAGAAATGTTACGGTAGGTGTCATGTTCACTTCGTCAAAATTGGTTCGTTGTGGGATTTCGTATGATTTAAGATGGTGCCGAGTGCGTGGTACTCACAGAGCTAGGAGAGAGGTACGTAAAACATCCATAAAGGGGCTGCAACACATTAACTTTGGCGGTGCCAAAAATTATACTAAAGATAAAAAAGAAAACAGATGATAAAACTCAATTCCAATACCTTGTACCATATGAACACAAAGTCTGTTTTTCTTTGTCCTCGTTCGCTGGAAGATGCCCTTGACCTGTTGTGGCATACGGCGCGTGTGCGTGGAATGAATGCCGTCTGCTCCCCGCGCACGAGAGAGGAAACGCGTCGCGGGCGGCCGGTGGGTGGCACGCTCTCAGGCCACGCGGGACACGGGCGGCGGATGTGGTGTCGTCCTTGTGGGATTTATGGCCACAGTAATATTAATGAAACTGATGACTATTAATAATAAGAATAATGATAATGATAATAATAATAAGGATAATAACTATAATAATGATAATAATAATAATAATAATAATAAGGATAATAATAAGGATAATAATAATAATAATAATAATAATAAGGATAATAATAATAAGGATAATAATTATAATAATAATAATAATAACAAAAATAATAATACAAAATTTAATAATAATACAAAATTTAATAATAATAATGGTAATAATAATAATAATAATAATAATAATAATAATAATAACAATAATAACAATAATAATGATAATAATAATACAATAATAATAATGAAAATAATAGTAATGATAATGATAATAATGATAATGATGATTATCATTATTATTATTATTATTATTATATCGATAATGATAATAATAATGATAATAATAATAATAATAATAATAATAATAATAATAATAATAATAATATTTATAACAACACTAATAAGAATGTCAATAATAATGATAATAATAATAATAGTAATAATAATAATGATGATAATTATAATGATAATAATGATAGTAAAGATAATGATAATAATAATAATAATAAGAATAAGAATAAGAATAATAATAATAATAACAATGATAATAATAATAATAATAGTAATAATAATAGCAGTAATAATGATAATAATAATGATAATAATAATAATAAGGATAATAATAATAATAATAATAATAATAATAGTAGTAGTAGTAATAATAGTAATAAGATAATAATGATAAGGATAATAGTAATTATAATGATGACGATAATAGTAAAGATAATTATAATAATAATAATAATAGTAATAATAATAATAATAAAATTAATATTAAAAATGATACAATAATAATGATAATAATGATAATAATAATAATAATAATAATAAGAAGAAGAAGAAGAAGAAGAAGAAGAATAGTGATAACGATAATGATGATAGTAATGGGAACAATAATATTATATTACTATTATATTTAAAAACAACAATAATGATAACCATGGCAATAATATCCTTACTTCCTTACTCGACTGCCCAGCGCAACGAGCGACCCTTTCCTTCGCAAGCCCATTCCCGGTCCAGCTTCGGGTCCTGGCCCAGCGTCGTGGCCCAGCGTCGTGGCCCAGCGTCGTGGCCCAGCGTCGTGGCCCAGCATCGTGGCCCAGCGTCGTGGCCCAGCGTCGTGGCCCAGCATCGTGGCCCAGCGTCGTGGCCCAGCGTCGTGGCCCAGCATCGTGGCCCAGCGTCGTGGCCCAGCATCATGGCCCAGCATCGTGGCCCAGCATCATGGCCCAGCGTCGTGGCCCAGCATCATGGCCCAGCATCGTGGCCCAGCATCATGGCCCACCGTCGTGGCCCAGCATCATGGCCCAGCGTCGTGGCCCAGCGTCGTGGCCCAGCATCGTGGCCCAGCATCATGGCCCAGCGTCGTGGCCCAGCATCATGGCCCAGCGTCGTGGCCCAGCATCATGGCCCAGCATCGTGGCCCAGCATCATGGCCCAGCATCGTGGCCCAGCATCATGGCCCAGCGTCGTGGCCCAGCATCGTGGCCCAGCGTCGTGGCCCAGCATCGTGGCCCAGCGTCGTGGCCCAGCGTCGTGGCCCAGCGTCGTGGCCCAGCATCGTGGCCCAGCGTCGTGGCCCAGCGTCGTGGCCCAGCGTCGTGGCCCAGCGTCGTGGCCCAGCGTCGTGGCCCAGCGTCGTGGCCCAACATCGTGGCCCAGCGTCGTGGCCCAGCGTCGTGGCCCAGCATCGTGGCCCAGCATCATGGCCCAGCGTCGTGGCCCAGCGTCGTGGCCCAGCGTCGTGGCCCAGCATCGTGGCCCAGCGTCGTGGCCCAGCGTCGTGGCCCAGCGTCGTGGCCAAGGGACGCCCGACTCGCACGTGTTCCCCGGCGCACCTGCATGACAAAAGCCCGAACGCTCGTAATTCGCCCGTGACCCCTTTATGCGAGGATGTTCACAATCAGCTGGGGCCTTTGCGCACCCCCTCGCCCTCCCCTCTCCGCCTCCCCTTCCTTCTTCCCCTCTCCCCTTCCTTCCTCCCCCTCCCCCTCTACTGTGTCCTTCATGTGTGGTGTTTTGCATAGGCATTTGCAACAGCCGAGTTGTTTCGCTAGTTTTTCTGTTTTTTTTTCGGGAGTTTGGTGTTGAACTTCTTTTTCTTTTTTCATGTGTTCTC
>NC_061847.1:17701600-17706600 GCF_019202785.1 Penaeus chinensis | reverse complement strand
CCTAAGTCACACCCTCGCATTTCCTTTTCATTTCCGTGCTCAGATTGCATTTTCTTTCTCCGGGCCGAGCATCTTCATCTCTTATCCCGTTCATCCTGCGTCTCCATCCGGGTTACAGCGAAGACACACACCCTCGCAGGTCACGCCTCGCAAGTCGCACTCTCTGCTCATACACTTCAGGGCAAAACCCACTCCCTCCCGAGTCCCTTCAGCCGCTCGGCGAGTCGGTTGCCCTCGCCCAGAAGTGCAGCCTCCACTCGCTTTCCTCGTCGTTCAGATTTTCACCCCGTGATTCACCCGAGGGCCTGCATCCTCGATGACGTCATTGCCTTGCCGACGGGGTAAAAGAGGGAGTATGGCGGGTACGAGAGGGGAGACCAGGGCGTAGGTGATGAGCGCTTAGGGGAGCATAATGAGGGAGAGAAGATAGCGAGGATTCAGCCACGAGGTGGGGGAGGGGGGGGGGGGTTGCGCCACAGACAGGTGTGCCTGACTCGAGGGAGGAAGTAGGCCCAGGTCGTACCTGCACAACCTGCCTCTAGCCTACTGTGGTCGTTTAATATACCCTCTTGTTATTCGTTTGATTTGTATTCATTTTTGGTGCACTCTGAAGTCCTCTACAGTGATCCGACTTTGTTATTTCTTAATGAATATTCTCTGGGAGAGCCGGCGCTAGGTGGCGAAGGAGGCCCCGGATGGAGGCTCCTGGGAATCCTACCGAGCGGGAAGGTCGGGGGAGCCGACGCGACGGTGCGAAGGGGATTAGGATAAATACTGCGAGTTCTGTCTCCTGTGTGTGGCTTATCAGGCTAAATTGTGTGTGTGTGTGTGTGTGTGTGTTGTGTGTGTGTGTGTGTGTGTGTGTGTGTGTGTGTGTGTGTGTGTGTGTGTGTGTGTGTGTGTGTGTGTGTGTGTGTGTGTGTTTGTGTGTCTGTGTGTGTGTAGATCCATGATTTCGGAAAACGTTCGTATCACCCATGTGTAAAATACACGCAAATGTAACCGTTATCATATCCACGAGCTCCTTACACCTCCCTGTTCGCCCTCGGCGTTTCTTCCTCCCAATACACAATAATTGTTTCAGCAGCCCGTGAACCGAACTGTCAAGGTTAGACGTCCTGTACGGGGGCACAGCACCCGCCCTTAATGTCTCGTGTTGACTTTTGCGCCGAATTTTCCTTCTGGTTGCGTCCAGGGACATCTGGGCAGTGATTCTCGGAGGCATGCCGGGGGAAGGCCTCCTGCCACACCAGGGCCGATGATCCGACGGAGACGTGAAGGGGCCGCGCCAAAAAGCGGCGGACCTTTGGGCGCGTGTGGCAACGCGATCTTCCCGCCAACGTCTGTGCGAGCATGTGAGCGCTGAGGCCGAAGCCCTTATGGGTGTGCGGGCAGGCGGGTCTCGGCCCGACACGTGTCCTGTTTATCCAAGGATATCCATGGCTATGGGGTTTCACGGGGTTGGCTTAGCTTGTAAGAAGCTCTCCAAGGATGTGTAGAGAAGCAGAGAAGCGTTTTGTTGCCAAATTACATGCTCCAGAAACAACTTTGAACTAACGACCTGTTGGAACCTGTGCTTTGAACAGTATTACCAGATCGCAGGTTTCAACAACAATAGCGCTGGTAGGCTCTGTTAACAAGAACCAGCCAACCGGACTTTACAAAGGGGAAATTTGAAACCCAAGTCGCACATCCACTTCTGACAAAAATATTTAATCTTAAACAATGTTCTAAACGCAAGATAGACATTGAACACCCAGTAAAGTTTATTCCACTGAAGGCTGGCGGTAGAGAGGGAAACTGACGTTAACCATCTGGTGGAAATGGTAACAGTGAAAAGGGAGGAAGAGGGTAATGGTGTCTCGCCTCCCACGCATTCGGTCAGATGGGGGTTGAAACGGTATTTTTAGATTCCTGCGCAGACACCGGGATGCATAGGGTGGAAATTCTGCGAAAGAGGGAGAGTTTAGAACAGGTATGAACTATTTACAAGTTGTCTACATGGTCACGGGACTGTTATAAATGCCATCGACTCTCCTACATGGTGTTCAACAGCTTGACTTGCCTATTTCATTTCGGTATAAAATACAGGAAGCATTTAGAAATTGAAACTATAACATTTTATTTATTTTGCAAGGTTGCCAATGATTGCAATCCATCTATTTGTGCCCCTTGATATTGATATCCAGAAGAGTAGAAATTATCATAATCACGTATTTTCGCGATATTAAGATCCACTGCTGTAAGACTGTAAATAAATCTCATATATGTAGTTACATTATTGGCGCCCATATGGAGTCATATTCATGAGTAACTTCATACTTGAATTCAATTGATTTCTTATTTCACACTGATGCACTATACCCAAGCGGGTACGAGTGTGTGACGAGCAGTGATGTTACGGCGGCAGAAGTCCTCTCTCCGGGCCGACACTGCCTCCCGGGTGGCCGCGGACATGTGTTGGGGGAGGTGAAGCCCATACAGATAGATCGATGAATTGATTAACTGTAGTAGATTTATCAATTGATTGATTGATAGATGGTTTGATTTACTGATTGATAGATGGATGGACTGAATGATTAATTGATTGATTAATTAATAGATCAATAGATAGGCAGGTAAGATAAAGATAGATATTGAAAATAGATAGATAAGTTATAAGATGCATTATGTAATGTTATATGATACAGCAGATTAGTATTGTGTTTCGAGTCAGAGTATGTTTATTTCCAACGAGAGAGAGAGAGAGAAAGAGAGGGAGAGAGAGAGAGAGAGAGAGAGAGAGAGAGAGAGAGAGAGAGAGAGAGAGAGAGAGAGAGAGAGAGAGAGAGAGAGAGAGAGAGAGACGGGAGGCAAAAAACAGAAGATAGTCAGAGAGCAGAGATCTAAAGAAGCCTTTATTGATAGCATCTGAGGCATGTGAGTGTCTCACGAGAACTTCCTTCGGCGCAGCAAGATGGTGAGCGTCAACTCCTGCCGTGGGACCTCCTTCTCTACCTCCACATCCACTTCCACCTCCGCCTTTTGCTGCTGCTGCTCCTCCTCCCCCCAGTTACTGCAGCGTTGCGCTCGAGTCTCACGGTCGACTTGCCAGCCTCATGATCAGTCACGGGACTCATGGTGATTAACGTGCCATGAGATTATTGACAGCTTCGAGGAAGAAGTAACGGATATAAGGATTGTCCGTTGTCTTTGTTGACTCCCTTTTGCCTGGTACATATACTGTACGTGTATGCATACACTCACACGCATACGAACACACGCGCACACACACACACATTATATATATATATATATATATATATATATATATATATATATATATATATATATACTGTATATATAATATATATAAAATATAATATAATATATAAAATATATATTATAACATATATATATATTTTTTTTTTTATGTATACATATATATATAATATACATATATATAATATAATATAATATATATGCATATATACATTACATATATATATAATATATATATATTTTTTTTATAGAGAGAGGGAGGGTGAGAGTCAAAAAAGTGCAGACGAATCTACAATGTTATCTAATCATCTACATACACCTTTGGCAGGAGGTTTAAAAAATCTTCCCATAATTTTAACTGAAGTATTTCATATCATATATTACCTCGTCGGTTATCCTTGGCAAAATGACACGCACCAAGGGAATATTGACAAATAGCCTTCCCCAGAGCGCACGCGTTGAGCCGGAGCCTACGGAAGGGCCTGGCTAAACGGCAAGGTCGCTCGGCACTCCCTCCCGAGCCCCGCAGATGGCGCACTCACAGGGATGAAAAGAGACGAGAAGCGGCCGAGAAAAGGATGAGTCGTGCACTTTTCGAGAAACGATTTCCCAACTCTGGTCTCCTCGCGAGGTAGTCCTACGCGCACCAAGGCCGGTCCGCACCAAGCCCTTTCCGTGTTCGTGGCTCTCCGGTCGCTGGATTTTCCTTTTCGATGGAGGTGATGGCGTGGGCGGTTGTGTCTGGCTTTTTTTCTTCTATTTTATTCCCAATTATCATGAATCTTTCAATATTATTGTTATGTATTTATGATCATTATCTAGTATGTTTACTATATTACATTGACGAGTTATTTTCTTCCGGAAATAATACAGAAGGTATGTACACCACGCACCGTAACGACATCCTTCCATTGTCTTGTTCATGCCTTGCTACCGAACTGCTTCCACCTGAGGTCACAATGTCCGCGTCTCTTTTCTGTCTGTTAGCCTCACTATTCATCACATTTGTACGAAAAACTAAAGAAATTGCGTTTTACAATGTCCTTAGTTATTTTTCTTGAAGTAATGACATGGTTTAGGAACTGCGTGTACCTGCAGTATAACTGCAGGTACACTCTGTCGGCGAGTTTGCTTATAACCAAATATCAGTCATAAACATCAAATGCTTGCCACACAGATTACAAGGAATCAGCTAATACTACCTTCAAACAACTTTTGGCCTTGGTTGCATCCTTGTTGACCACAGAGCATCAAACAACCTGGTCTTTCCTGCTACAACTCTTTGTACTTCTGTTTCCCCTTCTGCCACTGGAGCCTCCCGCGCCCTAAGGGATGGTACAAGTGCCACTGAAGTGATGTCGGGACCAGCACTGAGGGCCAATGAACTCGGTGCATGGGGTCGCCGCTTGTGCCAGAGCCATTAGCGCATCACTCTGTAGTGGGGCGCCTGCTGACTAATCTTTCCTCTTCCTTGTCTAGGCGGAGCAGCTTCTCCCTCGGAAGACCGGGATGACCGCATCATGTCCATGAGATTCATTAAGGCACTACTCCTGTGTGGGACTTCCTGCTGGAGGTCACCCGCCTGTGGCCCTCGAGCTTTCGCCTGCTAAGAACAAAAAAGAAAAAACGCCATATATCATCCAACAAGGTGTGATTAAACAAAACCAAAAAAACTATCTTAGAACAGGACTTCTGAGTAACGGGATTGTTCATCCATGATGAGTTCCGCTTGTCTGAGA
>NC_061847.1:17679100-17689100 GCF_019202785.1 Penaeus chinensis | reverse complement strand
ATATACATACATACATACATAAAATACATACATACATATATACATACATACATACATACATACATACATACATACATACATACATACATACATACATACATACATACATACATACATATATATTAATTTTTATACATATGCTTATATATATTTAAATGTATATTTATATATATTTATAAATATTTATATATATTTATATTTAAATAGATACATACATATGTATGTTTATATATATATATATATATATATATATATATATGACACAAACACAATAACGTGTGCATAGAGATGAAAAGAAATCAACCACAGTAAGAAATGAAAATAAATGGTAATTAATTTTTATTTCTTACTGTGGTTGTTTTCCTTTTCATATATATACATAGATAGATAGATAGATAGATAGATAGATAGATAGATAGATGGATATGTATATAAATGTATATATATATATATTTATTTACATTATATAAACTTATATATAAGTATATATATATATTTATATATATTTATAAATATTTAAATATATATATATTCATATATATTTGTAAATAAATATTTATATATATATTTATATATATAAATATTTATAAATATTCATATATATATATATATATATATATATATATATATATATATATACATATTTATATATATCTAAAAATATTTGTAAATATATATTTATATATATATTTATATATATGTATGTATACATAGATACATGTGTATAATATATATACATATGTATTATATAAACATATATGTATATATATTGTATATATATGTATATATAATACATATGTATATATATTATATACATTTAATATATATACACATCTACACACATATAAATATGTGTGTGTGTGTGTGTGTGTGTGTGTGTGTGTGTGTGTGTGTGTGTGTGTGTGTGTGTGTGTGTGTGTGTGTGTGTGTATTATGTGTATATACTATATATGATATATATATGAATATATATATATATATATATATATATATAAAAATGTATATGAATATGAATATATATATAAATTTATATATATAAATATATATATATTATATATATTTCATATATATGTATATTATATATAGTATATATTATATATATGTATATGTATATATACGTAATATATATATTTATATATGTTATATACATATATATATAGAGAGAGAGAGAAAGAGGAAGAGAAAGAGAAAGAGAAAGAGAGAGAGAGAGCGAGAGCGAGAGAGAGAGAGAGAGAGAGAGAGAGAGAGAGAGAGAGAGAGAGAGAGAGAGAGAGAGAGAGAGAGAGAGAGAGAGAGAGAGAGTTGGAGGGAGGTAGGGAGTGAAAGGGAAAAAGAAAAAGAGAGCGAAAGAGCGAAATGTAGATATAGTTGTATTGATATAGATTGATATTTTACTCTAAATTAATTAACATTGCCTTTTTTTTTTTTTGAATTGCTCTCTCTCGAAATTTGCATGCTGTGAAAAGAAGAAAAAGTTTAAAGGAAAGATTTTTCAACCGTTGGAGAAGAGAAGAGCGTTTCTAGCCGCTGCACCAAGTTTTGAGAGAGAAAAAAAACTTTGCGGAATTGGGTGAGAAGTTCTATTGATACTGCGAGATAAAATGGTGAAAGTTTGCAATTTATTGTTTACAAAGGAAATTTGAGTTCTCTTCCATCGTTCGGGAAGACGGCCAGATATGAAGATAAAGAGACGGTGAGGCTTGCTTTATCTCTCTCCCTCTCTCTCCCTCTCTCTTTGTCTCTTTCTTTCTGTCTTTCCTTCGCTTTCTCTCATTTTTTCATCCACTCCCCCCCCCCCTCTCTCTCTCTCTCTCTCTCTCTCTCTCTCTCTCTCTCTCTCTCTCTCTCTCTCTCTCTCTCTCTCTCTCTCTCTCTCTCTCTCTCTTTCTCTCTTTCTCTCTTTCTCTCTTTCTTTCTTTCTCCTCGCTCTACTCTGCTGCGCTCTCTTCTGCTCTGCTGCGCATGTCGGGAAATTGTCTAGTTACGATAATGAGGAAGAGATTTGTCTGGCAGTTGGCCTGGGACGGGGGTGGGGGGGAGGCGGCGACAGGACAGGGAGGTGCGTTGGCTTGTATAACCTTCCCGCGGTCTTGTTCTTGTGTTGTTACCACCACAACCGCCTGTGCCTTGGGGTGAAAGGGTTGGGAAGAAGGGGGGGGGGGGTGGAAACTGGAGGGTGCGTAGGGAGAGGAGGGGGTCTTGTCTCCTTTCTGTTGGCCATTGGTTATGCAAACCTCTCATTAGCGGCCGCCGTGAGGTGAATGGACAGCCACATGTATGGTTTGTCAAGATGTTGCCAAGATGGGGACGGAGGAAGGAGGTGGCGGAGGTGAATGAGCATTACTGTGTAAATGGTAAGTTTAAAAACATATATATTTTTTTCATGTTTATACTGCTGCTGGATACACTCACTAACTCTCGAATGTGTCTTGGAGGTTAGAATGCGATTTACTGTAGGTAAACCTCGATGTGGCGGAGGGGGAGGAAGGGGGGGGGGGTGTAGGCCAAGGACGCAAAATGCAACAGTTGCATTACATTCCGTTCCACTTGTAAGTCTTTCATCTTCGGCAGAAATGAAAAGGAACAAGGAAGTAAATATGCTGAGAGATAGAGAGAAAAAAGAATAAAAAAAGAGAAACGCAGGGTACAAATAACAAGGGAGTAAGAGAGTGGGGAGGAAAAGGAGAGCGCTGGGTAGGGCAGGCTTTGCCTTCCTGCTTCTTGCCAGATTCTGTACGCGAGGAACAGCAGTACAACGATTTTGCACATTTTAGCGATAGTTGGACTTATATTTAGGCAGGTTAATGGAGGGTTTGCGGATTTGGCAATAGATGGAGCTGTTATCCTCGGGGTTATTTTTCGTTTCTTATATTTTTGTTTAATTTTTTTTTTGTTTTTGTTTTTTTGTTTCTTGCTCATCCGTTTACACCAAAATCGGTTTGAGTTTGTGAACTCTGATGAGAAGGTACGTCTCATCCTGTCCCCTCGCACTTTTATTTTTATGCTGTTTTTATGATATTGCAATACTGAATTTTAGATGTTATATGGACATGGCGTTAACATATCTGTTATTTAAGGCACTGTTGTATAAAGCAGGGATTTTGGCAAGGGCTAGTCTCCCCCTCCTTCCCCCTTCTCGTATCATGTAAACAAACCCGAGATTTTCACTGGCACGATTCTTCCTCGCGACTGCACCTTATTTATCAGTCTTTCTTTGAATTTTCCTGTCATTATTTCCCTTTGGACATTGCCATTTTCGAAAGCGGCGATGGAGGTCACGCACTTACGTCGAGGAGAGTAACCTTGCAATGCCGCCCAATGTTGCAAGGGTTAGGAACGTTGTTGATTGCTTTTAGATTCGCGGCCTTGTAGATTGTGTTGCATTTACTGATAGAGGCGCTCTGCACCTGTTCGTTTCGTTGCATTTTTTGCTAAAAGAGGAACTAACTATGATTTATTTATAGTTGACTAGTAGGCCTGTTTATTCATCGACTTATTTTCTGTCGCTTCCCTTTCCTTCATCCACTTAAACGTTTTCTCGATGGCCGGCCTTTGAATGCATTGTCCTCGCCTCGTGCCCTGCGCTGCCCATGCCTTGCCCCTTCGCTGCCTCGGCCTCGTTTCCCTCCCTGGCCGTGGCACTGTCTCTCTTGCCCACCTGCACGAACCTTGCCCTGGCTTATCCCTTCCTATATCCTTATTTTGATACCGAGAATAAGCCGTACTGGCCCTAAATCTGATTCTAATCTGTTCTAAATCCGATTACACAGATTGCACCCTTGGGGCACCGTGGAGAGGCACCCTTGTGGCTCCGTCTTGGCGAGCTGCATCTTTCTCCTTCGGCCTCTTTTTTCCTTCCTTGAGCATTTCGGGAATTAGAGCGTGTCACGGCCTGGTGCCGTCGTCGCCCTAATAGAGCGGGACGACCTGACGCGCATGTGCATAGGGACTGAGGATTGGAGGGGCTGGGGAGAGGGAGGGGGTGGAAGTGAAAAGTGGAGGGGGGGAGGAACAAGAGGGGGGAGGTGGAAAAGGAGTGAGGGAGGAGGAGGAGGAGAGTGAGGAGGGAGAACGAGAAGAAGAAGAAGAAGAAGAAGAAGAAGAAGAAGAAGAAGAAGAAGAAGAAGAAGAAGAAGAAGAAGAAGAAGAAGAAGAAGAAGAAGAAGAAGAAGACGACGACGAGGATAAGAGGAGAGGGAAACATAGAAGGGCAAACGGTAAATGATAAAATAATGAAGTTAGTAAATAGGAGAAATCGGACTTATCCTTATATCCTTAATGACTTAAGGTCAGATAAGAAGAGTAGATCGGAGCTGTTAAGATGGAAATAGTCCCAGATATACATCGACGCCGCCGTATGTCTGCAGCGGTTGAGCGGAGGAGGCGGCATCTTGAGGGGAAAAGGGGAAATCGAGCGAGGCAATGCGGCGGTACTTCTGCCATATGTTGCTCGGGACTTTCTGTCACGTTCGAAATCGGAGGGAGAGGGGGAGGGAGGGAGGGAGGGAGGGAGGGGAGGGAGGGAGGGAGGGAGGGAGGGAGGGAAGGAGGGAGGGAGGGAGGGAGGGAGGGAAGGAAGGAGGGAGGGAAGGAGGGAGCGAGGGAGGGAGCGAGGGAGGGAGCGAGGGAGGGAGGGAGGGAGGGAGGGAGGGAGGGAGGGAGGGAGGGAGGGAGGGAGGGAGGGAGACAGGGGCGGGGGTGATGAGGGGAAAGTGATGGGAAGAGTGATGGCAGACAGGGAGGGGCTTGTCGATAGAAGCTGAGGAAGATAAAGAATGTGCATGTGAGAGGGGGCGAGGAGAAAAGAATGGGAAACAAAAGGGAAACGCGATTCCAAATAGAACAAACGAGATGGAGAATCGATCCATCAATCGAAGTTGGAAAATAGGCCTACAAAAAAAAAGAAGAAATGCAGCAGAAACAGAACCCCAAAACCAACAACTAAAAGCGCCCCGACGAAGGGCACGGGCGCGGGGAGGAGCCGTCGGGAGCACCACAACAGCCGTGAAATTGAGAGGCTGTTGAGGGAGGCGTCTTCTGGGGCGACGGCCGCGCGGTTGAGGGAATCGAGACGGCTCGTGAGGAGGCAGGGAGGGGGGGGGGGGATCGAGGAGGAATTGGAAAAGGTGGAGGAGGAGAAGGAGGAGGAGGAGGAGAAGAAGGAGAAGGAGAAGGAGAAGGAGAAGGAGAAGGAGAAGGAGAAGGAGAAGAAGAAGAAGAAGAAGAAGAAGAAGAAGAAGAAGAAGAAGGAGAAGAAGGAGAAGAAGAAGCAGGAGCAGAAGCAGGAGCAGGAGCAGGAGCAGGAGCAGGAGCAGGAGCAGCTGGAGGAGGAGGTTGAGGTTGACGCTGCGGTGAGGAGGAAATGGAGAAGGTGATGGAGTAGGAGGCGGAGGAGCAGTAGTAGGAGGAGAGGGTTGAGGTGGTGGAGGAGGCGGTGGAGGTTGAGGTGGTGGTGGAGGGAAGGGGAAACGGAAGGGGGAGGGGGGAGGAGGAAGAAGAATAGCAGTAGTAGTATGGTGAAATGGTGTAAATGGTGCAAATGAAAGAGAAAGAGAGACAGACAGAGACAAAGACATACAAATCTGGAAGGGGACAGGTTGAAGGTAAAGATGGAGTAAGTGGATGAAATAAAGAAGAAAGAAAGGGAAATGGAAGGTTAAAGATAATGGAGACAACGGAATAAGAAAGGGATTGTGAATGTCTTCCAACTTCCGCTTGAAACTCGACCAGTTTTTGCCGCGAAGTGAGGAAACGGCTTTTTCTCCCGAGTGAAGTGTGTCACACCCGCTAACATGGTTATATATATATATATATATATATATATATATATATATATATATATATATATATATAATGTGTGTGTGTGTGTGTGTGTGTGTGTGTGTGTATGTGTATGTGTGTGTGTGTGTGTGTGTGTGTGTGTGTGTGTGTGTGTGTGTGTGTGTGTGTGTATGTGTATGTGTTTATATATGTGTGTGAACACATATACACACACACAGGTGTGTGTTTGCATATATTACGTCCATTATTTATCACGACCCCCTTTCCTGGGTCGCGTGGGCCTCCTTCCTGTGCTGACGCGCGAAAAGGCATCATTTGAGGCGCCTGCACTCGGGGCGAGCCAAGTTTCGGCGGCCGTTTTCGCCGGTTTCCGCAGCCAGGAAGCTTAGATTACGAGAGGGAGGGAGGGGGAGGTGGGAGGGAGGAGGAGGGAAGAGGAGGGAAGAGGTGACGGAGGTGGCGGGAAGAGAGAGTGTAGGAGAGGGAGAAGGAGGAGGGGAGGGGAGAGGGAGAGGGAAGGGGTAAGGGGAGAGGGAGATGGAGGGGAAGGAAGAGTAAGGAATGTTTTGTTCGTTGAAATCTGTGGGTCAATTAAGAGGCACAAAATGTTGCATTTAATGCATCATCATTATCACACCGAAGAACAATAGGTGTGTGTGTGTGTGTGTGTTTATGCGTATGTGTGTGTGTGTGTTTATGCGTATGTGTGTGTGTGTGTTTATGCGTGTGTGCGTGAAATATTTATATACCTACATATGTGCATACTTCTTATTTCTTTTCTTTTCAAGTACCTCGGCCTCACCCACGCGCCGTTTATTGCAGGAAAGCCTTTTCTCCCTTTCCTTTCTCTTTCTCTTTTTTCTTTTTTCTCTCTTCCCTACGAGAGCCTTAACGACCGGCTGATGAGGCGGAATTGCTCGCATCAAGACGCTGGACACGTGATCTTTCTTGCTATTCTTGACCCCCCCCCCCCCCCTTCCCTCTTTTCCTCGTCTACTCCTCCTTCCTCTCTTATCCTCTTGACTTCTTACTTTTCCTTCCCCTCTTGCCTTCCTATCTTCTCTTCTCTTCCCATCTCTTCCCCTCTTTTCCCCTTCCCCTCTTCTCCCCTTTCCCTTTTATCCTCTTCCTCTTTTATCCTCTTCCCCTTTTATCCTCTTCCCCTCTTTCTTCTGTTCTCTTCCACTCTTCTCCCTTCCCCTTCTTTCTCTCTCTCTTCTCTTCCACTTTTCCTCCTCTTCTCTCCCACTCTTCTCCCCTTCTTTCTCTCTCTCTTCTCTTCCACTCTGCTCTTCCCCTCTTTATTTCTACTCAATCCCTCTCTTCTTTCCCTTCTCTCTTATTCCACCCTCCCTCTATTCCCTCGCCCTCCCTGTATTCCCTTCCATCCTCTCCCACCTTCTTCCTTCTCCCTCTCTTCCCCCTTCTCTTTTCTCCCGACCTCCCCATTTCCAGATAGATAAGCAGACAAAGCAGGAAAGAAGGAAAATTAGAGAGAGATAAGGAAAGATAAAAAAATAAGGGAAAGCATAGAAAGCGAAAACTGAAAAAAAAAAGGAGAGAGAAGGAAAAAGAAAAAAGGGAAAGGATGGAAAACATAGAAAGCGAAAACTGAAAAAAAAGGAGAGAGAAGGGAAGAAAAGAGAAGAAAGGACGGGAAACCTAGAGAAACGAAAGCCAAGAAAGAGAGAAAGAGATGGAGACAGACAGATAAGACGAAGCAAGAGGAGCAGAAGGTCTTATGGCTTGACCTGATGCGTTGAATTCTGGCTGTTCTTGCTGCTCTTGTTGCTGTTTACTTGTTCTCTTTTCGTATGCGTGTTCCTTCCTTTAGTTGTGCCCCCTTTTTTTTTTTTTTTTTTTTTTTTTGTCAGCTTATACTTTTTTTTATGACTCCCCGTTTTCCCTACTTTGCCTCTTTTCTCGTTTTCTTCTTTTCGGTTCTTGCCTCGGTTTCCTCTCTCTTTCTCTTCCCCTTTCCGTTTTTCCTATTCCCTTTTCTGCGTGGATGTTCTTGCACTTATCCTTTCTGTGTCCGCCGTGTCCTTGCGCTGGTGAAGGAGCGGCGTCGAGTGGGGGGGGGGGGGGCATCGGCAGCGACAGGATGGTTTTCACCTTTATGGGGGGGAAGGGGGTGAGGAGGGGAGGGGGGGAGGGGAGGGGAGGGGAGGGGAGGGGGGGAGGGAGGGGGGGTCCGGTAATACTAGAATGAGAAAACCGGTTGTTGCAGCCGGTGCCTCGTGTTGCATGATGCTGCCTACTTGTCAGCCGCTTTGTCCACTTGCTTGACACCGGGCAGACAGGCAGAAACGCAAACAGCCAGACAGGAGGTGCGGAAAAGCAGGTAGATGAGCAGGATAGAGGATGCAAGAAGGTGACAGACAGTGACAACCAAGCAAGTAGTATACAAATTACCGACTTCCTTAGCAGGAAATCAGGCACAGCGAGGGAGAGGTAGACAACCAGGTAGAAAAGCAGGAAGTCGGACGAGCAAATTGATGTACAGAAAACCAGGCAAGCATATATGTATATATATATATATATATATATATATATATATATATATATATATATATATATACACGATACGACAAACAAGCAGGCGTGTGGACAGATAATCAGCAAGCAGGCAGACAGGCAGGTAGGCGCGTTGGCAGGTAAACAGGTCCTACCAACAGCCTACATACCTCATCTGTCCTCCGTGCCCCAGCGGCCCACAAACCTCCTACTGGTAAGAGCGCCCCGGCCCCTTCCCGGTCCTGCTCGACGTTGCCTGCCGTCGCCTGTCTCACCCGCTGCCCGCCTGATGGGTGCGCCGAAGATGAAGTTGGGGCGTGAAGTGAGAGAGAGAAAGAGAGAGAGAGAGGGGGGGGGCGGAGGGGAGCAGAGAATATATAATTACGTAACTGCAAGAAGGAAAAGAAGGTAGGAGTAGAGAAGGAACGAAGGCAAAGGCAGAAGGCGAGACACCCCACACATGCGCCGACGTCTCTCGCAGGGGAGGGAGGGACATGGACACAGTCACGCCGACTGGCCCAAGCAGGGGAAGGAGAAAAACGAAATGAATGGAGAGAAAAGACAATAAACAGACTGACAAATAGCCAGGCGACAGACCAGTCTAGTTCAGGAAGCCACGCCCCTTGTAAGCGAACGCGAAAGTGACCGCCATAAGCCATGACGGAAGGAAGATGCGTGAGAAAGAATACACACAAAAAAGGTTTCCCAAGGATTCGTGACACTGAGAGTTTAGCGAATTTCCCTCTTATGTGCTGGCGCCATAAGGGCGAATCGTTCGACGCGTAAAATGAGGTGTTTGGGGGGGGCTGGCCCGAGGAAAACGGGGATCCTCGAAGGGTAAACTTCGTTGATTACATGGGTAATTATTGCAGGAGTTGGATTGGGGCTGGGGGTGCGGGGGGGGGGGGGACGGGAAGGGCCTTTGCTAGTTTGTGGCTTAGAACATGGCTATTATTTATTATAGATGTGGAGGTGGCATGATTGGAAAGCTGTAGGCGGAACCCGAGGGTGTGTGAAGGTCTTCTGCCTGAG
Organism: Penaeus chinensis; assembly: GCF_019202785.1. Taxonomy (NCBI): domain Eukaryota; kingdom Metazoa; phylum Arthropoda; class Malacostraca; order Decapoda; family Penaeidae; genus Penaeus; species Penaeus chinensis. Next base: position 17,679,770 of record NC_061847.1, on the reverse strand, counting down.
AATCACAAACAGATAGGCATAGGCTTGTCTGCTCGCACACAGGCTGCCCCCCCCCCCCCCCTCTCTCTCTCTCTCTCTCTCTCTCTCTCTCTCTCTCTCTCTCTCTCTCTCTCTCTCTCTCTCTCTCTCTCTCTCTCTCTCTCTCTTTCCCCCTCCCTCCCTCCCTCCCTCCCTCCCTCCAATCCCCCTCCTTTAATCCCCCTCCTTCCTCTCTCTCTCCCTCCCTCCTCCTCGATCGTTCTCTCTTCGTCTTCTCGTCTCTGTTTCGCTCTCTTTCCATCTTCATTGTTCGCTAGTGAGAAGCAAGCCAATATTGCATCGACGGACGAGTAATAGCTCCAAGACGTTACTTAGAAGGCCACCCGTGAGCCCCATGGAAATAACACGCGTTACGGCGACGCATATTTGGTGAGGTTGGAAAGTGGTGGGCGTGTAAGGCGGGGGGGGGGGGGGTTACGTAACGCCGTGGCCCTGATGGCGTGAGTGCCTGGCGATGGTGCCAAGCGTCCCTGCATTCGAGATCTTCCTTATCTCGCGCGCGCACACGTGTTCGCATGACAAATATACATACAAGCAGAAACACACATACACTGTGTGTTCATGCGTGCCGCTCTTGTGTGTGTGTGTGTGTGTGTGTGTGTGTGTGTGTGTGTGTATGTGTATGTGTATG
>NC_061847.1:17646600-17661600 GCF_019202785.1 Penaeus chinensis | reverse complement strand
GGGAGAGTCTTGTATTATTTTAATTAGAAAATAGATGGTATGGGAGTCATTTATTCTTTTAATTAGCCACTGATGGCAACGGTCGCCTCCGCGCCATCCAGCACGCGACGCATCTCGTGACGCACCCGTTTCGGGAGGGAGGGAGGGAGAGAGGGAGGGAAGGAGGGAGGGAAAGAAAGAAATGAGGGAAGGAGGGAGGGGAAGAATGGAGGAAGGGAGGAAGGGGAAGAAAGGAGGGAAGGAGGGAGGGAAAGAATGGAGGAAGGGAGGGAGGGAAAGAAAGGAGGGAAAGAATGGAGGGAGGGAGGGAAGGAGGGAAAGGAGGGAGAAAAAGGAGGGAAAGAATGGAGGGAGGGAGGAAGGAGGGAAAGGAGGGAGGGAGGGAGGGAAAGGAGTGAAGGAGGGAGGGAAAGAAATGAGGGAAGGAGGGAGGGAGGGAGGGAAGGAGGAAGGGAAGAGAGAAGGGGGCGAAGAAAAAGGGAGGAGGGAGACGGAGACGTAAACAAGGTAGGGTGGGATTGAAGAAAGGAAGAAGGAAGAGAAGAGGAAGAAGGAGAGGGGAAGGGAAGGAAGAGAGGATGATGGAGAAACGGGAGATGAGGGGTGAGGGAGGAAGGAGAAGGGGGATCAGATATAGATGAGAAAGGGGAGAGTGAAGCAAGGGAGAGAGGAAGAGAAATGAGGAGAGAGGGGAGGGAGAGTGAGGTTGGGAGGGAGTGGGAGAAGGTAAAGAACGAAGGGAGGAAAATAGAAATGTTAAGGGAGGTGGAGAGGGAGTTGATATGAGAGAAAGAAAAGGTAAGTTCATAGAATTATAAATTGGAATTTATTCTATCTCTTTGAACCGTGAAGTTGCCAACTCCTTTTATTTATCCAAGCGTCCACCTTTAACACCGGCAATTATGACAGTTTTGATTTATGAGCGTAGTTCCAAGTATCACCACATCCCCCCCCCCCCCTAAAAAAAAGTGCCATCAGCGAGCGCACAGGCAGTCACGTGCGCTTGCACAGGCCACACGAGCAGCTAAAACAAACGTGCTGTTAAGGGCATCAAGTGGCCGGGCGACCACTTTCGCAGGTGGTCATCCAGGGTGCCTGCCATCCGTGAGTCACTCGAGTCACTCAGGATGTGCAGGCTATAAAGGCAGTTAGGGCGTTAAAGTCTCTCAGGTGTGGCCCGCGCGCGCGCCGCGAAGCTTCCAGAACGAGTGAGTCCATTGGAACGCTGGCCCAGCACTCGGGGAGCTCGGCGGCGCTCGAGGCAGGTGCTTCGTGGGGCTAGTAGCACTGGGGTTATTAGTATTATTAGTATAAGGATTATTGTTGTTGTCCGCGTTGTCTTTATTATTATTAGTGTTATTGTTATTGTTGTCGTTTTTATTATTATTATTATTATTATTATTATTATTATTATTATTATTATAACTATTATTATTATCATCATTATTATTATTGTTGTTTTATTATTATTATTATTATTATTATTATTATTATTATTATTATTATTATTATTATCATCTCCTCATCATCATTATCCTTATCATAATTTTGATTGTTTTGATTTTTATGCAAATATTCATACACTTATTTTTAGAATCTTTTCGTTCTGGGTTTCACCTCGTGTTTTCAAAGTTTTAGGTGATATTTTGTGTTCGTTAACTTGAATGCACAAATTTCGAATGCTTTGCTCTTTGTTGCGAAATGAATATAAAGTCACAGCAGACAAGATATGTGACAAATTGGCAGAGCATTTGTTGTCTGAGAAAGAAATCAGGTTGCGCCTTGCGTTGTATTCATGATACTTGCATGAACTGGTTCGATGCGGTTGGGGCGTCGGGCACGCTCTCGCTCTTTCGTGCCAACCCGCCTGCCTCAATGGGAGACAATTCCCTTCTTTGGCGCCGTTTTTTTAAAGAATGATATCAGTAGAGTGGAACAGGAGGTGCAACGCCTTTCCGTGGGCTTCCTCGAAATCGAAGCCCGACAAGGCAGCCAAGAAGACAATTTCAGCTGAAGCTCTGTGGCGCTTCTTATGCCTGCAAGGACACCCGCGCCGCCGGCCCCGCGCGGAGGTCGTATCGGGAGGAGCCGCTTCGGGGGACGGCGAAGAGAGGGGAGCGGAGCCGGTGGAAGAAGAAGGATATGTAGAGAGATATTGGCAGGAGAGGGAGAGAGGGAGAGGGAGAGGGAGAGGGGGAGAGGGAGAGGGAGAGGGAGAGGGGGAAGGAGAGGGAGAGGGAGAGGGGGAGGGAGAGGGAGAGGGAGAGGGAGAAGGAGAAGGAGAAGGAGAGAGAGAGAGAGAGAGGGGGGGAGGGGGAGGGAGAGGGAGGGAGGGGGAGGGAGGGAGGGGGAGGGAGGGAGGGAGGGAGGGAGGGAGGGAGGGAGGGAGGGAGAGGGATGGTGGAAGGGGCAAATATATTCACACATTGTTTGGGTCCTCTGTCTTGTGCTAAGTGATGGGTATTGGTACGCGGAAAGAGGGATAAAAGTTGACGGAAAGTTAGCTAGCCCAAGCGCACAACTTCCGTTTTTCTCGTAGATTTTATCGGCAATGCCATTAACGCCGCAGAGAAGGCTTCAGCTCCTATATGTCCTAATGGTCAGAGAAGCGATAAAACTCGAAGTGTCCCCATAAACATGAGCCAACTGCATCTCTGAAGTTCCGAAGGGAAGGGCAAAATATCTCCCCAATCGCGCTATTGAGAAGAGGCCCGCCGTCCGTGCAGAGACGCCGCCACCAAGCCCTCCGTCAGCGCCGCCGGCCGCGCGCTAGTGAAAGTGGGTCTCTGTCAAGTTTTTGCAAGACGGGAGCCTTGTGGAGTTTTCTCTCGCACGCACGCGCCCGGTGCCCCTCCGCACGCAGATACGCGCACACACACTTACGAACAGTGGTTGACATGGAGAGAGAGAGAGGGGGGGGGAAGAGGGAGGCGAGGGAGGACAGACAGACAGACAAACAAACAGACAGAATAACAAACAGACAGACAGACAGACAGACTGAGACAGATAGAAAGACAAGGGAAAAGGAGAGAACCAAATAGATGTGATGACGAAAGGCTCTCAGGAAATATCATGAACAAAAGCGGAAAATAAACGAGGATTTGACTAATCAAATGCGTATTGTTGTTGCATTAACTAAAACAATTATTTAGAGAAGTTGAGTTAAAAGTCCGATCAGCTTTTAGATAAGCGTTTACATGTCAGATTTCATTTTCTTCCCTTCTCTTTCTTTCTTTCTTTCTCTTTCTCTCTTTATTTCACTCTCTCTCTTTTTTCTCTCTCTTTTTCTCTCTCTCTCTCTTTTCTCTCTCTCTTTCTATCTCTATCTCTCTTTCTATCTCTCTCTCTCTTTCTATCTCTCTCTCTCTCTCTCTCTCTCTCTCTCTCTCTCTCTCTCTCTCTCTCTCTCTCTCTCTCTCTCTCTCTCTCTCTCTCTCTCTCTCTGTTTCTCTCTCTCTCTCTCTTGCTCTCTCTCTCTCTCTCTCTCTCTCTCTCTCTCTCTCTCTCTCTCTCTCTCTCTCTTTCTTTCTTTCTTTCTTTCTTTCTTTCTTTCTCCTTCCTCCTCTTCCTCCACCTCCTCCTCCTCCTCATCCTCCTCTTCTTCCTCCTCCTCCTCCTCCTCCTCCTCCTCCTCCTCCTCCTCCTCCTCCTCCTCCTCCTCCTCCTCCTCCTCCTCCTCCTCCTCCTCCTCCTCCTCTCCACTCTTATTCCACCTTCTCGAATATGGATGGTCTTATGGCGTGCTCGTCGCTTGTCGAGTAGTTGGTTTTCTCGGTCTCAGCGCTGAATTAGGTGCTTGGGTGCGACTGGCAGATTATTTCAAGGATTGTGCTCCCGATAGACTTGTTTGTTTGTCTTGTCGTTCCTGTTTATGTCTTTTCCTGCTTTGATGGTTGATCGGAGTTGAGATTAATTTATTTGGTTCTGTATTCTTTGTTTTGTTATTGTTGTGTTTCTTCACCTTCTTCGTTTTTTTAGTCTTTTTTTTTGTCATTTATGTTGTCGCGTCCCACAGGTTTATTCTCTATCTATCTATTTCTCTCTCTCTCTTTTTCTCGTATCTCTCTATTTAAAATCTTGTAACTCTCTTTCCCTTATTCTCTCTTCCTTTACCCCTTCTTCCTATCGCCCTGCCATTGACCTTCTCCGCTCAGACTACAGAATTGCCTTCGCTTATCACGTGACCTTTCCCATCTAGATTGTCTTTTTCATTCATTCATTTACACAGTTTCGTATTTGTGTGAATGGTTGTTGGTGTAAGGTTAGTTTAAGTCTTTGTGTGTTTGTTGTTTGTTTTTGTGTGCGTCTTTATGGTTGTGTTTACATGTGTGTTTGGCTTTTGTATCGTCCTCGGCCCCTCTTTCCCCAGCCCACATTTCTGTCTCCCATCTCCCTCTTCACATCTCCCTACGCCCTTCCCCGCTGCCCTTTCCCTTCCTACTCCCCCGCTAGTTTCCCTCCTACTACCCACCCCTTTCCCTCCCCCCCACCCTCCCCTCCCTCCCTCCCCATCCGTCCCTCCTACCCACCCTATAGACGAACCCGAGCCGCAGGACTCCGACATGTGGATACAGGATCCGGTGACCGAACGAACTCGCGTTTTTGGCGAATGCTTTGACCTCCTCCTCTTCCTCTCTCTCTCTCTCTCTCTCTCTCTCCCTCTCCGTCTGCCTTTTGACTTTCATGTTTTCTGTATGTGTGTGTATCTCCATTTCCGTCTCTACTGCTGTGTTGCGTTGTCACTCTCTGATTTAGATTTTGTTTATTTCATTTTATTTTTGTTTAGTGTTAACTGATTTCGTTTTTGCTTTTGCTGAGTTATTACCACTTGTATTTTCTCTGTCCTCTCTCATTCTCTTCATCTTTCTCCTCCAGCTGCTTCTCATCCTTCTCCTGTCCTTGTTCGTAAAACTCCCCAGTGGGCCCTAAACCTGCTTGCGTCGCACCTGCACTTGCAGCGGCTCGAGGTCATAATGCTTTATATGCGAGTTAGCTTGACAGCATGTGAAATGGGTGTGAATCGGGAATGGGCCGGACGCGTTCGCGGCTCTGGCGACTTGCGGCAACTCATCCTCTATTTCATTCCACCTCCGTTCGAATATTGGGCATGGAGACACACATGCACACGCACGCGCGCGCGCAAGAGAAAAGGGAGAAAGAGAAAGTGGAAGAGAGAGAAAGGAGAAGGAGGTAGAGAAAGGGAAGTGGAGAATGAACGAGAAGGGGGAGGAAGAACGAGAAGAGAGAGAGAGAGCGAAAAGAGAGAGAGAGGGCGACAAGAGAGAGAGAAAGACGGACATACACAGTGCCAGGGATTTTATATTGAACAGTCGTCTTTGCTGACAACTTCATTTGTCCACCATCTTGATGTTCCTCTTTCTCCGTTTTAGGGTATAGTAGTTTTCCCCTCCATTCGTTATTTACATGTTTCCGTCTTTCTCTCCATCTCTCCATGCATCCCCCCCCCCCTTCCCCTTTCTCCGCCCCGTCCTCCCTCGCTTCCTTTCCTCTCCCTCGCCGCCACTGGCCATTTCCATAAATTTCATGCGAAAGAAAACGACTCACAGTTATTGTAGTTTGGTTTCTTGGCAGCGAGCACAGCAGGCACAAGAGAAAGGCAAAGAGAATATATATTTTGTAAGGCCGTAAATGATTTTATATATGAATTCACGTATCAGGAAAAGGAATGCGTTTTTTGTTGTTGTTTACGTCTTACGAAAACATACTTCGAGACTGTAAAATCATGACAATCAAGTGAAGAAAATAAGCAAATGAAATGAAGATGAGATGAAGAAGAGAGATAATAATCTCTTAAAAACAACAAACGAGGCGCGGAGGCATCGTGAATATCAAAGCAACGACCCGCCGTGTGGAAAGACCCGTAATATGCCCGGCCAGGACCCGGCATCCGTCACCCTGCGACCCGGGATCCGTTACCTACTCCGAGGTTGGGGGGGGGGGGGGGGTGAAGGCAATCGGGATGAAAGCGGGGATGGAGAAACGGAGGAGAAGGGGGAGGAGGAGAATGGCGGATGGAAAGTTGGAGGAGGAGGAGGAGGAGGAGGAGGAGGAGGAGGAGGAGGAGGAGGAGGAGGAGGAGGAGGAGGAGGAGGAGGAGGAGGAGGAGGAGGAGGAGGAGGAGAAGGAGAAGAAGAGAAGAAGAAGAAGAAGAAGAAGAAGAAGAAGAAGAAGAAGAAGAAGAAGAAGAAGAAGAAGAAGAAGAAGAAGAAGAAGAAGAAGAAGAAGAAGAAGAAGAGAAGGAGAAGGAGGAGGAGAAGGAGAAGGAGGAGGAGAAGAAGGAGGAGGAGAAGAAGGAGGAGGAGAAGAAGGAGGAGGAGAAGGAGGAGAGGAGAAGAAGGAGGAGGAGAAGAAGGAGGAGAGGAGAAGAAGGAGGAGGAGAAGAAGGAGGAGGAGAAGAAGGAGGAGGAGAAGAAGGAGGAGGAGAAGAAGGAGGAGGAGGAGAAGAAGGAGGAGGAGAAGAAGGAGGAGGAGAAGAAGGAGGAGGAGAAGAAGGAGGAGGAGAAGAAGGAGGAGGAGGAGGAGGAGGAGGAGGAGGAGGAGGAGGAGAAGAGAGAGAGAGAATCGGGATTGGAGAATTGGTGGAAGAGATGATGACGGGGAAGGAGGAGAAGGGGTGAGGATAGGAGGGGATGAGGAGGGTGAAGGAGGGATGGAGATAAGGGGTGGGTGATCAGGAGATTTTTATAAAATGTAGGAGATTAAAGAAGAGATGGAGGGAGAAGAAGGAACGAGAAGAGCGAGGGCTGAGGAGGAAAGAAGAAAGGTTGTTAGCGGTGAAGCAGGGGAGACGCGGGGGGGGGGGGGGGAGCGAAGGGGAAGAACAAAACGAAGCGAGGGAGGATGATACGAAAGAATGATTAGGAGAAAAGAAAGTAAACCGGGAGAAGTGGAAGATAATACAAGAGGGGAAGGGAATATTGAAGAGGCATTAGGGACAGGGACGGACGGCAAAAGGGACAAGTCGAGGAACAGGAAATGCACATCAGATTGCTCACTTTCTGCGAAACAACTTTCAGAAGAAAAGATTATCCGCGAGGGGGAGATGTGGGATAGAGGGATAGGGGGAGAGAGAGGGAGGGATAGGGGAGAAAGAGAGAGGAATGGGGAGAGAGAGAGAGAGGGATAGGGAGAGAGAGAGAGGGATAGTGGGAGAGAGAAAGAGGAATAGGGGAGAGAGAGAGAGGGATAGGGGGAGAAGAGGGATAGGGGCAGAGAGAAAGAGGGATATGGGAAGAGAGAGAGAGAGAGGGATAGGGAGAGAGGAAAGAGAGGGATTGGGGGAGACAGAGAGAGAGGGATGGGGAGAGAGAGAGAGGGATGGGGAGAGAGAGAGAGAGAGGGATAGGGAGAGAGAGAGAGGGAGGTGGGGGGAGAGAGGGGTGGGGGTGGGGGTTAGAGAGAGGGGGAAGATAGAGAGAGAGGGGGAAGATAGAGAGAGAGGGGGGGAGAGATAGAGAGAGGGGGGTGGAGATAGAGAGAGAGGGGGAGAGATAGAGAGAGAGGGGGGGAAGATAGAGAGAGAGACTGAGGCTAAAGTGGCCAGTCGACCAGAAAGTCACAAGCAGGCAAGGGAAGAGGACAAGCGTGCCTGCAGTCAAGCAAGAGCGAAAGTAGCCAGTCCGGGAGCCGGGCGAGCGTGAAGGGAAACTGGACAGAACATGATTTGTTTGCCCATTAAGTATCTGCATAGCCTGCCTTTCACTTGCTTGCCCATGCGCCGTGCGAATGAGAGAATTCGTAACGACTCGAAGTGCCGAGAACAGCAAATGTAGCAATAAAAGAGGCAGTTATTTTACGACGGACAGACGTGGGAGGAAGCAGTGGTTGTTACTAATTGGCAATTGGCAGTAAGTAATTGGGGAATGGCGGAAAGTGGTTTGATGGACGCGGGAGCAGTGATAAAAGCGAAGGGCGGGAATGGGCAAGATGGTGATGAGAGAGGAGGAGGAGATGGGCTGGTATGGTCACAGAAATTAGCTTGGGAGAGGAGGAGCAGATGGAAAGTATAATTAATGAAAGAGAGATACGGAAGGAAATGATTGCTAAAATTACCTGGGACGGAGGAGGAGGAGGTGGAGATGAAAATCATAAATCTGGAAAGGAAAATGCATTTGAAGGGAGATACTGATGATGATGATGATGGCAGAAAAGATGACAGAATGAAGGAGACGGAGATGACAAAGAAAGCGAGGAAATGGGGGAGGAAGGGACCGAGGGCACTGCCACGATCTGCAGCACCAGGAAGCTTACCAACATCAATATTGATTCTTTCTGCTATATTGCCGAGGGAGAGCCGTGCCCCCCCCCCCCCTCCTTCCCCTTCCTCAGGTGAGACACAGGGGCTTGTCCACAGGGGAGACTAAGATATTTGTTGGGTCTCTGGAGTGTTGCAGAAAGTAAGAGAGGGGGGGAGAGAGAGAGAGAGAGAGAGAGAGAGAGAGAGAGAGAGAGAGAGAGAGAGAGAGAGAGAGAGAGAGAGAGAGAGAGAGAGAGAGAGAGAGAGAGAGAAAGAGAGAGAGAGAGAGTAAGAGAGAGAGAGAGAAAGAACGAATGAGAGGGAAAGAGGGAAAGAGGGAAAGAAAGAATGAGAGGGAAGGAGCGAGCCATAACATCCTCAAACCATAACCAATCAAACAGTGGAAACACGTGAGCGTTTTTGAAAACACATGACTTGTCAAAGACCGTTTCACGGATATGTTTACGCGAGTATTTGTATGCAGGGACACGTAGGCAAAAAAGGAAGAACAGATATTCCTGAATTTGTGGAGAACTTTCGCAATTCATCGCTTTTATGTCAGGATATTTCTTTCCATAGAATTTCGTTTATCGACGCTGAAGTTTTTTTTTCCGTCTCTCGCTATCTCTTCTTTATCATTATCGTCACTTCTTCCTTTTCGTTCTCCTAATGTTAGTCTTGCTTTTTTCTGATCACCATGATTATGTTGTTATTTTTGTATTTGTTATTATTATGATCATTATTATTATTATTATTATTATTATTATTATTATTATTATTATTATTATTATTATTATTATTATTGCTATTATTATTATTATTGTGTTTATTATTATTATTACTATTATTATTATTATTATTATTATTATTGGTATTATTATCATTATTATTATTATTATTATTATTATTATCAACGGATAGTTCATTCGTGTATTTAAACAAAAATGGCAGTGGTTAGGTAAATGATGATATCAGTGTAATAATGTTATGAATAAGAATTATAAGAACAAGGATTATACTGATTACCGTGATAACAGTGACCAAAATATACCGCTTGCGGGCAGAGTGCCACATGTCGCCTGCGCTATAGTCCCATGATTCCCCAGTTCAGGAGTGTGTGAATCACACTCATAAATTGGCTGCAACTATTTCATGCGCCCACACCATGACTTGGGGCGTGGAAGATGACTCGTATTTAATGTAGATAAGTGTAATATTTCTTGGACTTGGCTTGTGGTTACGTTTGCAATGGCGTGGCAAGCCTACTGTGTAATTTTGCGATTATTGTATGTCCCTTAGTGCTCCTCGGCCTGTGGGTGCGTGCGTGCTTGTGTGTATTAACAGAGGGAGTTTGAACGTACGTGATTTTTTTGTTATATTGGCAGATAGATCATTGATTGGATAACCTGTTGTAACTAAAGGTAACCGGCTTAGGTGACCACTAAATCGGTTTTTTACTTTATTTTATGAGAAGTATTTCCTTCGCTTTATTATCACTGATTTCATTCTAACTTCTGCGAAATGAAGTTAGGGAATTCCCGCTTCAAGATATCGGCTTTGGCACAGTGGCATCCCTCGAATAGTTCTGAGTGGCACCCCCTTTGAAGGGCTCTTATTGGCACCCCGGGCATATGCCGCTGCTCGGGTCGGCCTCATTAGCATTCCACGTGTGATCGGCATTGGCACTCCGTCTGTCTGTCAGATTCTCCCTAGTGCCTGCCTCGAATCCCCTTCCAGTTGCCCCTTTTCTCAAGGGCTATGACTGACTGCACCCTAAGTGGCACTTGAGTGGCTCTCAGTGACAGCCCTTCCCCCATCCTGGCCCCGCTCTGGAAAACCCTGGCACTGTAAATCTTCATATTTACGGAGAGCGCTGCAGATGTTGACATGCAAAATAGATTACATGACGTTTCACAGCTAAGAGCATGCTATTTGACAACAAGCAGAGATTTAAAACCCTGTATATCAAATGTATGTTTAGCGCCATGCACCACAGAAGAGTACCATTGTCATGGTAAGTGTTTTAACAAGTTTCGCGAGTCCCGTTGTCCGCCACACGCGTGAACTGGGCGCTCGGGGCTACGGCAGCGAGAGCGGGAATGGGCAGAGGCATGACAGGAGGCAGAGGGGCAGGGTGTGTGTGTGTCAAGCCTGTCACTTTGACAGATGATACCCAGCTGACACTGCTTGCTAGTGACACTCGCACACATCACGCTGTCTCCATTTTTGTTTTGCTCTGTGCTTGAGTTACACTCTTCCTTTCAATATCAGTTTCTTTTAAAAATTAGGACTATGATTAAGATGATATAGATACCTATTGCCTGATACTATTTTATTTAAGAGTCGAGTTTTGCATTCATAAAGTATATGTAATGCAGTTTTAGAATTTATAAAGGAAAATATGGGATTAGGGTTTCAAAACGTGAACACATTCCGCATTCTGCTTCGCCGACATGGATTCATAATGCTATTTTCACGGCGGAAAATGCTAGCCTCGAGACGTGTTCACTTGCTGAAATGCGGCAGCAATGTTGAATCATGTATCTCTAGCGGGGCGATAAAATTTTGTTAAACAACCCTTAACAGAGTCGTGTCTGGCACATCGTCCGTATTCCGTTCATAGTTTGCAAGCGCTAAGGCCACGCATAATGCAGTCCGTGATCTCCGAGTTCTTTTTGCCGTTGTTGCGAAAACATTAGAAAACGCCAATGAAAATATGACACTGCCGAGCGTGAGGTTTTCGAGATAACTGCCCGGCTTAATCTCGCCATTTGAGCGGGCCAAACCGGTTCAAATATTGCGCGGGAAAATCTGGGAGCGTTTGCCGGCTGCCGTGTTTATCGTGGGCCAAAAATGCAGATTAGTAAATATTAGGAGGCCAAACAGCGGGGCCTCACGTTGAATAATATGACCTCTTGATTTTCAAACTCCCTCCTGGGCGAATAAATGCCGCTATGTTGAAAAAAGTCCCTCGGCAAACAGGGCGGTAGGGGAGGAGGGGGGAGCAGAGGGAATGGTGTGTGAGGGAGATGGAATTTTAATTCGCGGATTTTAATACCGTCTGCTAGGCACGTAGGTCTCACGTACACAGTTAAGTGATGTTTGGAAGAGAGGAACGACGGAATGGGGAAGGGAGAGGGAAAAATGATTCTGCTGGCTCTCGCATCATCTGTGTTTGTAGATGTCTTTTACATTTGTTTTATTATAATGAACTTCATCATTGACAGCGTCTCTGTGTTTACACTATTAATTTACAAACAGGCATTTCTGTGTACTGAATTAGTGTAGATGACTTCATATCTTGAAGGTCAAGGGTGGTAGAGTCTCTCTCTCTCTCTCTCTATCTATCTATCTCTATCTATCTATCTATCTATCTCCCTCCCTCCCTCTCTCTCTCCCTCCCTCCCTCCCTCCCTCCCTCCCCCTCCCTCCCTCCCTCCCTCCCTCCCCCCCCCCTCCCTCCCTCCCTCCCTCCCTCCCCGTTCCCCGTACTGTCACTCAGCCTTGCTTTTCCTTCTGCCTTGTCCTCGCGGCCCAAGGAGAAGGGCGTCGTGTTCATCGGCCGTGTCCCGCAAGGTCCGCAAGGTCCGAATGGCTTGCATTTTTGGCAGGTTCCCGCATAGCCAGCGAACAGCCGACATTGCTGCGATACTTAGTTAAACTCTGTTATGCAGGCAAGGATCGCTGACATTTTGGATTTTTCTACTTAATACATCAAAGAAAGATAAAGGTAAATAAATCTAATAAAAAATCTAAGAAGTATGTAAACCCAGCGAAGAGGATTTTCTATCATTGAAAGTATTTTGGCGAGGAAAGCAAAGAAAAAGACGCATCAGGGTTGAAAGCTATTGTTTTGTCTTGTCAGCCCCGCTTAGCCGAACCTTCTTGCCTCGGGAGTCACCTGGAACGCATCCACGTGTGCGGAGATCTCGTGTGTTTTTAATGCTGAAATGGCGGCTTTTGAGTCGAATTGCTGAGGTCAAGATTTAGATATCATGAATGTATGCTGCGATCGATATTTCTTTTCTTATTCACAGCATTTGCTTCTTTTAATAAAGGACAGAAAGAAGAGGAGGGGCATAGGGGTGGGCGTGGCGGTCGTTGTGTAACGGTAGTATCAACACGTGCGTTCGAGTGACGCCTTGATAAACCGTAATTGTTTCTGATGTGCAGATGATTACGCTGGTGGCGGAAGGGGGGGTATGTATCGGGGGGGGGGGGGCAGCCTCCAGGTAAATCCGAGATTGATGCTCCGTGGCGTCTCCTCCTGGTGGTTTTCCGATCGGCCTGTATTCGTAACGTATTGCTGTAATTTGGAAAGTAGTTAAGAGAGCAGGGCCTCATCTCCTTTCTCGAGACATGCCGACCCCCCCCCCTGCCCGTTTTATCCCCTTTACCCCTTTTAGTGCTTGGTCCGAGGGTGTTTGTTTACATCCCGGTGCTGTGCCAGGGTATCGCGGCAGGGCGTGGCATCAGCTGTTCTTGTTGCTGCATTTTCCCTAAACATTCTTTGGTTCGTTTTAAACGCGGCCGTTTTTCACGCCTTGTTTCTCCCTGTTTTGCCTCGTTTGTATTCACTTCTTCTTAATCTCGAATTTCCTTGGATTCTTTTTCTAAACTTCCCCATATTTCGTTTTTCTTCTTCTTCTTCTTCTTCTTTTTCCTACCTCCCTAGTCGTGTTTTCCTTATCTGTCACTCTCATCACTTCTCCCTCCCGACTCCCGTTATCTTTCCTTCCCATCTCTCTTTCCAAATTCGTGACTGTGATGGAGTTGATGTTTAGCGCGCTGTGTTTTCGATGTATTTTCCTTTCTTTCTTTCTGTCTTCGATGAGGAGGAAGAAGAAAAGGATCGAGATGCCGGTGTGAGAAGTATGCCGTAAGGCAGAGAGAGGAAGATAGGAATGGAACAGAGAAGGAAAAGAAGAAAAGAAGAGACAGGGAAGGAGGGAGGTAAGGGTGGAGAGAGAGAGAGAGAGAGAGAGAGAGAGAGAGAGAGAGAGTGAGAGAGTGAGAGAGTGAGAGAGTGAGAGAGTGAGAGAGTGAGAGAGAGAGAGAGAGAGAGAGAGAGAGAGAGAGAGAGAGAGAGAGAGAGAGAGAGAGAGAGAGAGAGAGAGAGAGAGAGAGAGAGAGGAGTGAGGGGGTTAGAGAGACTGACAGACATAAACACAGAGGAGAAATAATAAATGAGAAAAAGATGGCATAGGAGTTGGAACAATCAGGAAGACAGAGACAGAAGTGACGTATCGCGAGGGTTGTAAGGCGATAATAAGGCGATAAGGAAGAGTTACATGAACGGCGCGCGTGTGAACTCGGGAGGAGGGAGACCGAGAGGCCGAGAGACCGCGGGTCGGAGGTCGATAATAGCGCAGTAGAGGAAAGGCACGAGCGGGGGCGGGGGGGAAGGGGGTGTTGACGCTAGTTTTTTTGGTTCCGGCGCTGTTGATAGGGCCAAGGGGGGAAGGGGGGGAGGGGAGGAAGGAGGATGCAAATGTTGTGGCAGTTTATGCCTCTCTCTCTCTCTCACTCTCTTATACACACACCCTCACGCACACCCACACTCACACTCACACTCACACTCACACTCACACTCACACTCACACTCACACTCACACTCACACACACACACACACACACACACACACACACACACACACACACACACACACACACACACACACACACACACACTCACACACACACACACACACACACACACACACACACTCACACTCACACTCACACTCACACTCACACTCACACTCACACTCACACACACACACACACACACACACACATATACATATATATATATATATATATACACATACATATACATATATACATACATATATATATATATATATATACATGCATATATACATACATATATATATGTGTATATATATATATATATACATACATACATACATACATACACTGTATGTATATCTAGACAGGTAATGTGTGTGTGTGTGTGTGCGTGTGCCTGTGTATGTGCGTGTGCGTGCATGTGTGCATCATCGCGTGTGTATACGCGCACGTGTGAGGTTAAGGTGAACCGACAGAGAGCCAGACAGAGCAAGGGAAAGGGGCCGCGTGACGCTCCCCGGGATGACATCTCACTCCCCGTAAGAGCGATTCACGTTGGGCGCCGAAGATGTCGCAAGGCTGCCGGGCCGGTCCGTCTTTCTTGTCGACAGGTGTTTGTGTCCAGTGATGGCGCGGGGCCAGCTGCCCCCCCCCCCCCCAGCGACTTTTCCCAAGTTTCTTTGTGTTAGCTCATGTTTATTGATTTGTGAGGTTTTACTGCTTTTACTGCTCCCTTTCCTTGTTCATGTTTATTTTTGTTCTGTTCTCTCTCGTCCCTTCAATGCGCCTTTTTGTTTCATTTTGTCTCTCCGCCTTTCTCTTTCCTTTCCTCTGTAATTACTTTTCCTCTCCTAACACCTCTCCTCTCACATGTCTATGTACTCTCTGATTCTCCAGTATCATGTTGTAAGATGTGTGATTTCTCCATCAAAGTCTCAAAAGAAATCAGATATCGGATTTCTCCATATCAGCCGACGAAAAAACTCACGAGCGCTGAATGTCGTGTCATCGGAATCGGCGTTCGCGTCTGTGAATGCGCGTGAATCCGCCGCCAACGTCACGTTCGTTTAACAAAGGACTCGCTTGCATCTGTGTGACTGGCCTTTCTTGGCACATTCCCAGAGGGCGTGATACCCGGAGCCTCTCTGTTT
>NC_061847.1:17616600-17634100 GCF_019202785.1 Penaeus chinensis | reverse complement strand
AGGAGCGGCGGCTTGATAGGCTCCGGCCCGTCGGGCGCGGGCAGCGGGCCGAGCGGGGTAGACGTGAGGACTGGGTCGGCGAGCAGGCCGCCTCCCCCCGCCACGGTCTCTCAGGGGCCGCCCTCGGGCTCAGCCTCAAGGGCTGCTGTTGAGGACGACCTGAGAGCCGGGTCTCCGGAGGGCGTGAGTTCGGCCGCCATCCCGCCCTCGCCCTCGCCCCGCGATGCCCTGCTCCCACCCGTCCGAGGTGCCGTCCCTGTCCGTCCCACGCCGCTGCCGCGCCGTGAGGTTTTGTCCGTGGAAGCCGCCGGGAGGCCGATGCCCATGGACCCCGACCCGCCCTTGCCGCCCGCGCACGCCCTCCCGGAGTACATGGGCCAGGGCGGCCTGCGCTTCGACCAGCGAAGCGTGGATTACCACTACCCCGCTGTCCACGGGGCGTACGAGGGCGAGTACGATGCCTACGGCCAAGACAAGCCCGGCTACGGCCCCGAGATGCCACTGCCGAGGACCTACTACGCCCACAGCCAAGTAATGGCCGAAATGGGCGGCCTGCAACCCCTAGGCGGCAACATGCTGTCCCCGTCTTACGAAGCGTTCGGCTACCCCGACGAGCGCGACCTGGCCATGGGTGCGAACCCGCCCGCGCAGGCAGTTCTGGCGCACCAAGGTAAAGGCTCGGTGCATGACGGCCCCGCTCGGGCGCCCGACCCGCGCTCGCTGGGTCTTCTTCAGTCTCTTGTCGCCTCCCTCCTGTCTGGTCTGCATGGCACTTCGGGAATCTCCTTCACAGTATCTACCTGGACTTGATAGAAAGACAAAATAATAACGATGGCTTTTTCTTCGTATGTAAACTGGAGTCCCTTGCATCCCTCTGAGCTCCAGCCTTCGTAGCCCCGAGAGAGGACTTCTTATCTCTCGCGGTCACCTTGAAACTCCTCTTAAAAGGTTCTTTGTCTTCACGGATTAAATCTTCCTGCATGCACACGAGGGACACTAAACTGCCAGTGTGGCAACAGAAAAAACATGGACAAACAACATAGCTCTCCCTGCTAGGAACTCTTAGAGGCCGCACAACCCTTTGTCGGCCAGGGCTCAGGACAAGGAATTCCGGGAATGTCATTGTGCTTTCTGTTTACGCTCGTAGTTGCCTCTTTTATTTTGCTCGGATCGCACTCCTTTCGTAGTTAGATTAAATTAAGGATCGGGGCTGTAGCGGTAGAGTAGATGGACTGAACAGTACTGTGTGATGTGACCCCCGGAGGACGCGAGGGGCCTCCTCCTCCTCCTCCTTCTCCTCCTCCTCCGCCTCCTCCTCCTCCTCCTCCTCCTCCTCCTCCTCCTCCTCCTCCTCCTCCTCCTCCTCCTCCTCCTCCTTGTCGTCGTCTTCCCCCTACTCTTCTTCTTTCTCCTTCTCCTTCGCCGTCTTCCTGTCCTCTTTTTTTTCTTCTTCCTTCTCTATCTCTGTTTCAATTTTCTGGACCTTCTCTACCTTCTTCTTTTTCCTTGCTTTCCTGTTATCCGTTGCCTCCTGCTGTTCTTCTTCATCGCCTTCTTTCTGCTTCTCGTCTCATTACACATAATTTCCCATTTGTTCCTCCTCCTCCTCCTCCTCGCCCTGCTCTCCTCCTCTCCTCCTCTCCTCCTCCTCGTCTTGCTCGCCTCTTCCTTCCTTCCTTCCTTCCTTCACCTTCTTATCCGCTTTCTTCAGAGGATCGTGACGCTCCTTTCATTCCCGGAAGTTGCGTTTTCTTTTTCTTTTTCCTTTTTTTTTTTTTAGCTTTTAGTAACGCTCAACGGGTTTAGTTTGATATTTTATTTAAAGATGTGTAATCAAAGAAGTGTTTCCCTTGGTTGCCGGGAGCTGCTTTTCTGACTTGTATTTTTCTCCCGCTCCTTTCTTTCTTTCAGCTCTCCAACACGGGTCTCATTTCAGGATCTTTCTTACTTTCTGAGAAGTTCTGCTTTTATTATTTACGCCTTTGAAGAAGGGGGGGGGGGGTATTCAGCTTAAGTGGGAGGGCCGTGGTAGCCTCCTCCTGCCCCCTGTCTGTCCCTGTTTTTATTTGTTTTTCTCGTTTTCTTTATTTCAGTTGTTTATCTTTTTTTTTTATTTGTTTCTTTCTTAGGCAAAGGGAAAAATATTAAGGTTCCTTTAGTTTGACCAAGCTTAAAATGTTGTAGATCTTTGGTCAATATTGGATCACGTTCTTCATCAAGACGTTTATTTTGACTTGACATGTGGGTCTTCGGTGCGGAATTGCACATAAAACCAAGAAACCTCGTCATTTGCTGAAATTAAGTATTCAAGGAGCCAGTTATTTGAAACAAGTAAAGATTTGAGAACCTAATAGCAAAATTATTGCTCAAATAATGCAATAAGTAAGTAGATAAATAGATAAAAAGCGAAGAAAACTTCGACCCACCTGCCCGTCTATTTTTGCCATGTTCCCGGGATCGCAAGTGCTTCCCATTTTTTTACTTGGCCAGTCCCGCCACTTCTGACCTATCTCAACCTTCTCCCTTTTGAGTCTTTGCTGCTTCATCGTCCTTGCCTTGTCCTGGCTCTCCCCCGGTTTATTCTTATCCTTTCATTCTCTTTCGTGCATTTTTGGAACTCTTGGCGCCCCTTCTTAGCCATGAAGCGTAGAGGTATTTTTGATTTCAAGCTTTGTCGGTGGAGGAATGATTTTTAGATGCCTTCTGTTTGTTTTTTAGTAGTGTTGTCAATTATATTATTATTACAGTTACTATTACTATTACTGGTATTACTACTGTTACTGTTGAAATTATCTTTATTGTTGATATTGTTATTACTTGTTTTATTAATGTTATTGTTGTATCTGTTGCTGTGGTTTGTTGTTGTGTACAAGTTTCCTCTTGCCTGCTCTTATTGCCAGTGTTACTTCCCTTGCTCCGGGTGAAAAGTTAAACGGGGGATGAACCGCGGGGGTGGGGGTGGGGAGGGGGGGAAGGTTGGTTGCAAAGGTCAATCGGTAATCAAGGAGCAATGAGTGGGTAGGGGCTGGGGGGGGGGGGGATTGGGTGTTCCGGCGTTGCGGCTGTTGCAACGTTGATGTTTGGTTCCGCAGTACAAGCTGTTTGTTTATTTGTCTCTTTCTCCTGTCTTTGTTGATATTTGCTCTACACCATTTTGATTTTTATGTATTTATCTATCCATCAAGTTTTAGTGCTTGGATTCTTTCCCGTTTGTGTTCCCGATTAGGCCCTTAGATCTTCAATAGGGCGATTTTTTCTCCTGTTGACGCCAATAGTGGAGCGTTTCCTTTATTTCATCTCCTTTTCCCTTTCCATTTCTCCCGCTCACCGACCTTCGCCAGTCCCACCCATCATTGTTCGTCTTCCTCTCCATGTTTTATTCCTCGTTTCCTTCGCAACGTACACTTTTTCATTCCCTTCCGCTCTTTCTCCTGCTTCTCTCTTCTCCTTGTTTCATCCTCCTCTCATCTCCCTCCCTTTCCCATTCTTATTCTTATTCCCATTCCTCTATCTGCCTTTTATTTCCCTTTCCCCTTCCTCTTCTTTTCCATTTCCTCCACCTCCTCCTCCTCTACTTCCCACTTCCCCTTACCCGCCCCTCTCCCCCTCCTTCCCCCTTCCCCTTACCCGCCCCTCTCCCCCTCCTTCCCCCTCCCCTCTCCCCTTCTTCCCCCCTCCTTCCCCCTCCCCTCTCCCCTCATTCCCCCCTCCCCTCTCCCCTCATTCCCCCCTCCCCTCTCCCCCTCCTTCCCCTTCCCTCTCCCCCTCCTTCCCCTTTCCCTCTCCCCTCCTTCCCCTTTCCCTCTCCCCTCCTTCCCCTTTCCCTCTCCCCTCCTTCCCCCTTCCCTCCTTCCCCTTTCCCTCTCCCCTCCTTCCCCTCATCTTCCCTCTTCCCTCCTTCCCCCTCCCCTCCTTCCCCCTCCCCTCCTTCCCCCTCCCTCTCCCCTCCTTCCCCCCTCAGCTCTTTCTTCCTTTCCTTCCCCTCCCTTTCTCCTCCCTTTGTCTTCTTCCCTGCCCCTAGCGCCCCATTTCGACCTCCCCCTTACCCTCCCCATCTGCGTGGGTGACCTCGTGCTCCCAGCGTGACGTCACGTTGAGGGCGCCTGGAACACGGCCAAGACGCGGGTTCCAGGCGCCGTCCTGTTCTCCTTGTTCCAGGGATCAGGGGAAGTGTTCCTGCTACGGTTAGCGATTTCTCATGTCCAGGCCTTTTCCCTTTTTCCCCTATTAGAGGGGGGGTGTAGAGCCCTGGCAGAGCCGACGATGCAAGTTTCGTTATTGTTAATTTGATTCTCTTCGCCCACGACTCTTGGCTGACGCGCCTCCTCCAAGAGCGTGGCTCTGAGCGCGGAATGTTCCAGGCGCTCAGTATTAATCGGGCGACTGCATTTACTTCTCCATCAAACGGTTTTTCCCTTTGTTTTTGGCGTCTTTCCCCTTTGCTGCGGATCCAGTTTTCTTCGTAAACAAACTCCCCGCAATACATATCAGTCTGAACCTGAAGACTGTTGACGATGTGTCTCTTCCGTGAGTCTTTCCCGCCTCCGTCTTTGCACAGCTTCCAACGCCATCAATCTTGCGACTTGAAGCTGCCTTGTTGATGGAGTTTGCCGCCGGAAAGCCGTTATGATTGACGAAGGTGATTTAAAGTGTCGTTTCCAGTTGAAGGTCCTTTAATTTGGAAACTCCAGGTTTTCCTTTATTTTCTATCTATTTATTTTCGGTTTTGATATCGTCGACACCCGCGCACATCACACACATTCCAACCAGCATCCAAACAAAGCCTCGTTATCCTGAACATCTTACGTCATTCCTGTAGTGTGTTCCTCCACTCTTAATCTTGAGTTAATCTCTGGATCGTTGCACGACGGTGTTGAAGCATGGACCAGTTAATCAAATATTCTTATTATTAATGAATGCAGACGAATGAAGCTAACCAGAAACTTGTCACCCAAATCTCCAGCCGGAATTCCAGGCGGGCGCGCCGCGCATTCTCGTGAATCGCCACAAGGAAGCGGGAACGAAGCCCGAAGGATCGCAAGAAATGAGATAAACTCCTATAAATAGCGCGCGTCTCACCTTCGCGCCCTCGGCCGCGTGTCCGCAGCCTTGGAAGAACGCGAGGACCTTGGCGCTGACGCTGCGGCCGAGATGCCGGGTCCATTTTTTAGCGCCTGCTCATGCTGTTGTTATGCTTATTTTATATTTTACAATTATTATTGTTGTTGTTGTTGCTATATTCTTTTCATTATTATGGTTGTTATTACTATTACCATCATCATCATCACGATTATTATTACTAGTTGATGTTATTTTATTAGTAATGTTAATATTACTTTGTATTATCATGCTTATTTTGTCTGTTTCTCTTAAGGAGCACGTTAGCTTGTCGTGCCCTTTTATTTTTTGTCTTATTTTTTCATGAAAAATATTTTGCAACATTTTTCTTTTTGTATTTACACGATTTCGCATTTTCACTCGGTAGTTATCCCCACTGTGATGTCACTGCGAGCGGTCGACCGCTGTTTTTACCATAAGTCCTTAGTGACGTCATTATCTACAACCAGTGATACTCCACGCCGACTGTATCACTTACAACCAATCACTAATCACTATAGTACATGACGTCGTAATTTACAACCAGTTAAAATAATTCTCACGATGACGTCAGCGCTGTGAAACGAGCTACGGAACTTATTTTTTTCTCATTCTATCCCAGTGTAATCCGAATTGCCCTCGGGTAGTCTTTTCAATCAAAAACTAAATCTCCTTTTTTTTTTCTCCTTTTTTAATCCAATCCGGAGGCCTATCAGGCAACCGAAGCCGTAATTTTGACGGAAATGGGAGAAACGAAGAATTTAGGATTTCGACTAACGATCCTCTCCCTGACCAATTCAGCAGTAGCATGCAAACGGGCTTAATTAGTACATATATATCGAGGAGTTGATGATGACTGGCTGAATGCAGAAAGTCCGAATAGCATCGTTGCATTTTAAGTAATCGCCCTCACCAAGTACCGCCAACCTGCCATCCATCATCACCAACCTCTAGAAAAAAGTATCTTACAACACGTCTACAACTACGAAACTTAACCAATCCCTCCGCCAACAAAAAACGGAGCAGAATGCAATAGAAAACGGTTATCATATTTGCGGTCGCCAGAGCCTCGTCACTCTGCGGCCGCGTGAGGTAAGAGGCGTTCAGAATTACGAGCCATTACAGTACTCCATTCCGAATAGCTGTCGGAATATCTCCTTTTTGCTCTGGGCTCACTCTGTCGGTGGAGGTGGAGCTGCGTCGCGGGGCCAGCGGCGTGTGTGTGGGCCTCTTCGCGGGGTGGAGGTCGTGGGTTAGTCGGTGCTTATGTTGTTACTGTTGTTATCATTATCAACTAAATTGATACATTTTGTTTATTATATTTATTGGTGCTGCAGGTATAATTATTGCATCCTTATTATTGCTTGCATTGCCAGTGGCGGTAGTAGGATGATGATTGCTGCTAGTGATGATAGTGTTGACGATATTATTTTTGTTTATACTTTGGTCATTGTCATCACTGTCATCGTTGTTATTTGTATTACTGTTGTTGTGAATTTCGTGTTCTACTTTATAAGGTCGCCGTCATTACTACCTGGTAAGTTGTCTCGTTGTCACCTTTTTCAGCAGTTTCTCTCCTTTACTTCCGCTTTCATCCCCGCTCCACCTCCCCCACCCCTCCCGCACATCCTCGACCGCCCCCCCTCCGCCTCCCACACCGCCTCATTCGTTCCACATCTCCTCCTCCTCATTCTCCTCATTCTCCTCCTCCTCCTCCTCCTCATTCTCCTCCTCATCTCCTCCTCATTCTCCTCCTCCTCATTCTCCTCCTCATCCTCATCCTCATCCTCATCCTCATCCTCCTCATTCTCCTCCTCCTTCTCCTCCTCCTCCTCCTCCTCCTCCTCCTCCTCATTCTCCTCCCCATTCTCCTCATCCTCCTCCTCCTCCCCCCTCTCCCCTCTCCCCTCCTCCATCCTCGTAAACAGCGTCGACACACACTCGTGACCGCGCTCTCTCGAGGTCAACGCTGGCTGATCCACAGGTACACTCTGGGCTCATTAACGGAGGAGGGGGGGGGGGGGCATGGAGAAAGAGGAGGAACAACACGAAAGGAAGAGGAAATGGGGGGAGGATCAGGAGAAGAGAGGGTAATGATGATGGGAATGATAATGGTTGATGGTAAGAAGAAGAAAAAGAAGAAGAAGAAGAAAATGAAGGAAAAGTAGGAAAAGAAGGAGAAGACAAGAAATGAAGGGTAGTAGGAAATTTGTAGTAGGAAAGGAAGGAAGTGGGAATATGCATAGATAATAAACATGCCAGTGGATTGAGAATCAGGAGGGAATAAGGGAGAAGAGAGAAGTTTAAGTCACTTTGGTCATCGATATATAATTTATGAATCTCCCGGGATGAAATGAGAGAGAGAGAGAGAGAGAGAGAGAGAGAGAGAGAGAGAGAGAGAGAGAGAGAGAGAGAGAGAGAGAGAGAGAGAAGAAGAGAGAGAGAGAGAGAAGAAGAGAGAGAGAGAGAGAGAGAGAGAGAGAGAGAGAGAGAGAGAGAGAGAGAGAGAGAGAGAGAGAGAGAGAGAGAGAGAGAGAGAGAGAGAGAGAGAGAGAGAGAGAAGAGAGAAGAGAGAAGAGAGAAGAGAGAAGAGAGAAGAGAGAGAGGAGAAGAGAGAGAGAGAGAGAGAAAGAAGAGAAAGAAAGAAAAGAGAAGAGATGAAAGATAAAATAAAAAAACGGAACAGAAGAGAGAGGAGGAGAAACCACGAAGAAGAAGCAAGAGAAAGAACAAAAGATAAATAAAGGAAAACGTTTTCTTGTTTTATTATTTTTTTCTCCGCTTGCCTTTCACCTCTGACATCTAGCCCTTCTTATCCCGTTCCCGTGTCCTCCTTCCCTTCGTCTTCCCCCTTCCTACCCCCCTGCCTCCTCTCTCATCGCCCCCCCCCCCTCGTCACCTCACGACCTGTCGACCCATCAGTCTTTATAGGCCTGAGAGCCGGCAATTTTCAAGCCAGGTAGCGGTCTTGTGGGGGAAGAGAGGAAAAGGTAGGGAGAGGGGAAACGGAGAGGAAAAGGAAGAGGTAGGGAGAGGGAGAGGAAGAGGATGAGGATGAGGTAGGGATGGGGGTGAGGGAGAAGTAGAGAGGGAGAGTGAAAGGTTGGGAGGGGGAAAGGCAGAGGAAAAGGAAGAGGTAGGAAGAGGGAGGGTGCGTAGGGATGGGGTGAGGGAGAGGGAAAGAGAGAGAGGAAGGAGGGAGGGGGATGAGAGGAGGGATGGGAGGAGGGAGAGTTAATGAGGGGAGAAGAGTGAGAGGGAGGGAGGGAGAGAGAAGGAGGTTGAGGGCGAGGGACAGTGTATTTGTGGGGGAGGGAGAGAGGAAGTGACGGTGAGTGTGAGTGAACGATGAGAGGTGAGAGAGAGGAGGGAGGGAGGGAGGACGAGAGAGAGGATTGACGGAGAAGGGATGTGAGGGGCTGGGGAGGAGGCTAGGGGCAGGGAGAGAATGAGAGAGAGGTTTCTTATTTTTTTGAGAGGGAGGGAGGGGGGGGAGCCAAGAGCTAAGGGAGAGAGAGAGAGTTCTGTGACCGAGAGAGTGGAAGGAGATAGAGAGAGATTTGAGAGAGGAGAGAGAGGATGCTGAGAGGAGCGTGGGAGGGAGAGAGGGAGATTGAGGATGTGGATGTGGGATGAGGAGACCCGAGCGAGATGAGAGAGGTGAGAGAGAGTGACCTGGGCGAGAGGGGGCGAAGAGAGAGGAGGAGGAATCGGATCGGAGAGAGGAGGAAGAGGGGGAGGAGAGGAGTGAGAGAGAGGGCGAGGAGAGAGCGTTGGAGGAACGGGAGAGAGAGGAGGAGAGAGGAGAGAGAGAGAGATCTGAAGAGATCGGTATTTGAGTAGATTTGAGGGAGATGAGAGAGTAGATGAGTCCGAGACAGATGAAGAAGGATGACTGAGTTTATAACCTTAAATATTAGGCGATGAGAGATGATCGTGAGACTGCACATATGATGGAAGAGGACGATGACTGGGATTCGATGAGAGAGAGAGAGAGGGAGCGGGAGGGAGGGAAGAGAGAGAGGAGATGAGAGAGAGATAGAGATTTGGAGAGAGGCTAATTGAGAGATGATAGAGAGGTATACATTGGAGAGGATCGAGAGGGACTGAGACTCGAGGAGGGGAGAGATGGATGAGACTGAGAGAGAGAGAGAAAGAGAGAGAGAGATGAGAGAGAGGAGAGAGAGCGTGACGAACTGTGAATGAGTGATGAGAGGGAAGGGCTAGGATCGAGAGTGAGAGGCTCCGAGACTCGAGATGCGCGTGGAGTATTGAGAGAGATTTTATGAGATCGAGTGTGAGAAGAGGAGAGACGGAGACTATGAGGAGATGAGGGACCTGAGAAGAGAGGGAGAGCTTGAACGATGAAGGGGATGAGAGGGAGGAGAGAGGAGGGAGGGTGTCAGGGGAGAGCGAGATAGAGGCGGGGGGGATTAGAGAGAGAGGGCAGGCGAGGGGGAGAGAGGAGAGGGAGGGAGGGAGGGGAGAGATGGAGTGATGGAGTGGAAGAGAAAGAGGAAGCAGAGGAGTAACGATAAGATGAAAGCTGTATTCTTAAAGACATCCCAGCCCTCTTTCTCTTTTTCTTTTTCTTCCGATTATTAGGCCTATTCATATCTTCAAATTTGCGGATTTTTATTTTTTTTTCCACTACTTCTGCTCACGCCACTAGTGGAATCTCTCCTTTATTTCGTTTCTTTTCTCATTTCACTTTCCCGGCCCTCTCTTTTCCTCTCCCTTTCCCATTCTCCCTAAGTATCCACCTCCCCCTTATTTCTCACTGCTGCTTCAACCCCCCACTCTCCCACTCTCCCGCCCTGCTGTATGGAGATGCGAACTCAATTTGTGGCGTAAATTGGAAGGGCGCTGACCCTGCTGAGGACTTTTTTTTTGGGGGTATAGTGTGTTTTCGTCGTGAGGAGGAATTCCTGTGTTTTTTCTTGTATTTGTGCTCTGTAGTATGTCTTATCAAACGTGTTTATCGGGCGGGGGAAAGGAATATTTATTTAGGTCCCTTATCGGGAGAAGAAAGTGCACGTGTATGATTTTCTCTCTTTTCAGTGGAATCCCAAAGAAAAATGACTTTTTAAAATAATAAACTATTTGAAGATAATGAATAAATTTTTGGTTGAGATTGTATGGCGATGGGTGGAGGGGAGATATAGGAAGAGGTAGAAGGTAACGAAGAAGGACAGGGAGGGGAGAGAGAGAGAGAATGAGACGGGAGAGGGAGACGGTGTATGAGGGGTATTTCAGAGGTGAGAGGAGAGAGGGAGAGGGAAGAGAAAGAGGGAGGGAGGTGTTAGGGAGGGATGGTGAT
The DNA here is from genome assembly GCF_019202785.1 of Penaeus chinensis. Taxonomy (NCBI): domain Eukaryota; kingdom Metazoa; phylum Arthropoda; class Malacostraca; order Decapoda; family Penaeidae; genus Penaeus; species Penaeus chinensis. The sequence goes on along the minus strand of NC_061847.1, from coordinate 17,623,683 downwards.
GGGTTTGGGAGGGAGGGAAGGGGGGAGGGAGAGAGAGAGAGGGGAGAATAATAAGAGTAAGAGAGGAGAGAGATGAGAGACTTAGACGGATGAGAGAGTGAGAGAGAGAGGAGTTACTGAATGGAGAGGTAGTTTTGTTTTGATTTTGATGACGTGCTCCAACTTCGTCTCCGACGGATTGCGATAAGATGAGAGAGAGAGACGAGGGGTGGGAGGTGGTGAATGGACACGATGAAGCCCTTCCCTAAATGTGAAAATGTGGTGGTCTTAAAAACATCGTTGTACTTATCTACTCGATATTCTCACCTCTGTTAGTTACGCTTTACATTAATGAAGTTTAATGTGCGTATTTCGGTCTCATTTTGGAGTGGACAGAAGCCCCCTAGCAGAGATTCTTTAATTCTCCAACGATGGGTCACCCTAAGCGGGACACAATAAAGCCCCCTAAAGGCAGCATCTGAATGCTAAATGTAGGTATTTTTTTACTGTAACTTTTTTGGTCATCCTTTCAAACGTCAGCGTGTGGAATTTTATACATGCTTTGTTGACGGAAAGAACTAGGCTAGTTCGCCGGTCTATACCATCCAGTTAGATCGCGCTCGCAACCAACGGACAGATAAACAAACAGATAAATGGAATCCGACTCCGTACGAAAGGCGGGGAAAGATGTGAACCACGACCGTGGACCCTCCCCCCTTCCCCCCCCCCCCTCCCCCCTTCCCCACCCCTCCAACCACCCCGGGCCGATTGCGAGACCATCTTCAAATCCCCGAGAATCTACAAGCGCTTCCTAGGGAGATAAAAAAATAATACGTGTCTTGGCTCCGGGTACATCGCCCGGGACAACTTCTTGGCGGGGAAGGAGGCACCGGGGATCTGGCTGGATCTCTCTCTCTCTCTCTCTCTCTCTCTCTCTCTCTCTCTCTCTCTCTCTCTCTCTCTCTCTCTCTCTCTTCTCTCTCTTCTCTCGTAACTCTCTCTCTCTCCTCCCTCTCTCTCTCTCTCCTACCTCTCTCTCTTCTCTACCTCCCTCTTCCTCTCTCTCTCTCCTCCTTCTCTCTCTCTCTCCACCCTCTCTCTCTCTCTTCCTCCCTCTCTCTCTCTCTCGCCGCCCCTCTCTTCTCTCGCTCTCCTCCCTCTCTCTCTCGCTTCTCCTCCCTCTCTCTCTCTCTTCCTCCTTTCTCTCTCTCTCTCTCCTCCCTCTCTCTCTTCTCTCTCCTCCCTCTCTCTCTCTCTCTCTCTCCTCCCTCTCTCATCTCTCCTCCTCTCTCCTCCTCTCTCTCTCTCTCTCCTCCTCTCTCTCTCTCTCCTCCCTCTCTCTCTCTCTCCTCCCTCTCTCTCCTCTCTCCTCCCTCTCTCTCTCTCTCTCTCTGCTCCCCTTCTCTCTCTCTCCTCCCGCCTCCCTCTCTCTCCTCCCTCCTCCTCTCTCTCTCTCTCTCCTCCCTTCTTTTTTTCTCTCTCTCTTCTCTCTCTCTCTCTCTCTATCTCTCTCTCTCTCCTCGCCTCTCTCTCTCCGTCCCTCCTACCTCCTCCCTCCTCCTCACCCTCCCTCTCCCTCCTCTCTCTCTCCTCCTCCCTCTCTCTCCTCTCTCATCCCTCTCTCTCTTCTTCCTCCCTTCTCTCTCTCTCCTCCTCTCTCTCTATCTCCTCCCTCTCTCTCCTCTCTCCCTCTCTCCCTCTCTCTCCTCCCTCTCTCCCTCTCTCTCTCTCTTCTCCCTCTCTCTCTCTCTTCTCCCTCTCTCTCTCTCTTCTCCCTCTCTCTCTCTCTCTTCTCCCTCTCTCTCTCTCTCTCTCTCTCTCTCTCTCTCTCTCTCTCTCTCTCTCTCTCTCTCTCTCTCTCTCTCTCTCTCTCTCTCACACACACACACACACACACACACACACACACTCCCTCTCTGCTAACGTTATATCCCTCTGTTTCCATTTTCCTTCGTATGAGAAACCTACTGTTGACTGACTGCTAACAGAACATTTTCCTCCTCTTTATTTTTCTTTCCGTTCATTTTTCATTTCACGCCTCCTCCCCCCTTCTCTTTTCACATCCCTGCTTCCTCCCTTCTCACGTGCCCCCCCCCCCCCTCCACCCCCGCCTTCTGATGCCCCAGACCTTCCTTTTTTTCTACAAATCAAATGCCTCATCAGTCAGAATTTGACGTGGGAAGTCACAGATATTACGGCCTGTAGGACTGGCGGCGAAAGAAAGAAAGAACAAGAGGAGGAGGGAATGGAAAGAGAGAAGGAAGAGAGGCAAAAAGACACTCAATCGCAGGTGTAGGTCGGCGGCACCCTCTGTATGTGGAAACGGAGGGGAAGGGGGGGGGGAGGCGGAGGACGTGAATAGAGGCACAGGAAAGGCACAGATGTAGGAGGAGGGGGGGCGTGAGTAGGGGATCGCGGCCCAAATCGATCCCTTGTGTATAGCATTTAGGCACGTCGAGGGTAAACATGGCGGCGGAAGAAAGGGGCAAGTTCATGATTGTTGTCCGGCGGGGGCGAGAAGTGGGTGTTGTGTGTGTGTGCGTGTGTGCGTATGTGTGTATGTTAGGTCATTAGGCAGACGGAGAGGGCGATATAGTTCAAGAGCGCATTGAGGCTGTGTAAGTATTCCATTTGCACGATCCGATGGAAAATCCAGACAAACGATTTCAGAAGAGGCGGAGGAAAGGGGCTGCAGAACGTCTTTCACGCCGCCCATTTTTTCTTCCTTACAAAGCCGTTCAAGAGCCCGTGATGAACACCCCGCCCCAACCCCTACTCCTCTGTGTTCCCTGCTACGTGTGTGAACCATAGAACGAGCAATTTACAAGTTCCGTTAATGACCGCAGCGTCTAAACAACCGCCGATTGTTATGTTTAAGGGATGTGAGTAGATGGGTTGTGACTTAGGGGTCGCTGCCCCCCTCCCGTCTTCCCTTCTCCCTTTAACCTCCCTCCACGTGCTCACGCACACACGTATCGCTTAGACATATCCCTTGCCGGTTCTCTTTTTATTATATATATTTTTGGAAACTTTCACAGGATGACGTCAGCGAAATAGCGCGTAAGCTAAGGATACAATGGTCAATTGTCTCTTTTTGTAGTTTCGTTTTGCGTTTACATCCGTTTTTCAGTTGTTTTCGCGATTCTGTTTTAAAAAGTAAATTTTCTCCTGCAATATATTTGATGTATATTTGAACGAGAAAGAATGGCAATTGAGAATGGATGGAGACAAGGTCTAAGGCGAGAGTTAGAAGCAGGGCAATGTGACCCTTAATTACTCGTCCGAAAATTCCCGACTGAAAACCTCTCTGGGCCTGCCTTCGGGGGAAGTCCTTTTGACTTTGACCTTTTGATTGACAGGTCTATCGTGGTCCTTTTTTCTTCTTCCCCCCCCCCCCCCTCTCTCTCTCTCTCTCTCTCTCTCTCTCTCTCTCTCTCTCTCTCTCTCTCTCTCTCTCTCTCTCTCTCTCTCTCTCTCTCTCTCTCTCTCAATCCCTCCCCATCTCGTAGTAGTTTCCTCTCTGAACTTGGTTCTGTTTCTTTTTGACATTCTTACCTCCTCATCTCCTCATTCTATTTCTTCCCCCTTTAATCTCCTTCACTTTTTTGTCTCTGCCTCCTCTCATGCATCTCCTCCTCCTTTCCTTCTTATTCTTCCCCTTTTCTCCTCTTCTTCCATAATCTTTCTCTCCCTCTCCCCACCCTGTTTCCACCCAAAATAATGGACCTTTTTTCACTGTCTTTTAGGGTCGAATAGTCTGATTCTTCGAAGGTGGCGATAATAGATGTCCACTTTAGTGCGCCTCACGCCCTCGGAGATGGAATCGCTTCGTTTTGGGGGCGGCCGAGGGTGGGCGTGAATGGGCGTCCCTCACAGCTGTCTGCTTCTTGGTGTCATCTCGGGACGCCTCTGATGCTGTCGACCGCATCGGGGGGGAGGGGGGATTGCCCAGGAAGAGGATAGAGGAGCTTTTATTGCCCTCTTGCGATGGCTGAAAATGCGCTCAGACATACTCGACGGTTGTGATTCTCTCTCTCTTCCTCTTCATCTCCCTTCCCCATTCCTCCCCCTCCCCCCCCTCCCCCCTCCCCCCTCCCCCCTCCCCGTCTTTCTCCCTCCCTTTCTCTTTCTTTCTCCCTCCCTCCCTCCCTCCCTCCCTCCCTCCCTCCCTCCCTCCTCCCTCTCACTCCCTCCCTCTCCCACTCCCTCCCTCTCCCACTCCCTCTCCCTCTCCCTCTCCCTCTTTTTCTCTTTCCTCTTTCTCTCCCCCTCCCTTCCTCCCTCCACCCATTCTCTCCTTTCTGGCAGGTTCACATTACCATTTACCCCTCAAATAAATTTCTCGATTTCGTCTAGACATAAAGTAAAGAATCCTCGATATGGCACTTTGTGAGTTGAGTGCATTTGGCCAAATTGTATTTGGCTTCCCACTTGTGTTCCCTTTGTTAAACGGGCTTTTGTCGAAGGCGATATTTTCCCGGCCGAGCTGTTAGCAACCCCCTCCCTTTTTCGCCCTGCAGGGGATTGGACATTTCCTTCACGGTTGTATTTTCTTGATTGTTGATAAAGTCTGATAAGCCTGAAGTAAAACAAGCACACGGAGAGTTGGCCGATATGCTCTCTCTCGCTCTCTCTCTCTCTCTCTCTCTCTCTCTCTCTCTCTCTCTCTCTCTCTCTCTCTCTCTCTCTCTCTCTCTCTCTCTCTCTCTCTCATATATATATATATATATATATATATATGTATGTATGTATGTATGTATGTATGTATGTATGTATATCTAAATGTACATATATATGTTTGTATATATATATATATATATATGTATATGTATATGTATATGTACATATATATGTATCTATATGTTTATTTATGAGTGTGTGTGTGTGTGTATATATATATATATATATATATTTATATATATATATATATTTATATATATATGTATATATATATATAAACATGTGGGGGAGATTGTGCATATGTGTATGTATGTATGCTTTGGTGGGGCGGGAATTGATCATATGTTACTGAACTTTACTTGACCTTGCTGACCTCGCCGGAGGAAAGGTCACCAAGACCTTTCCTTTTTCCCGTTAATGACTTAACGATATGGATCATTTGGTGAGCTTGTCTCTTTGTCTGGCAAAGTCTTTGTTTCTCTCGCTCACAATTATCTCGCTTTTCTGTTTCTCCTTCCCATTCTCGCCCTCGCTTTCTCGGTGTACCAATCTATCTTTAATTATTCTTTTCTCTTTATTTGTTCTTTGTTCCGGCACACGTTCCGTCCTCCCTTCCCTTGCGTCGATCCTCCGAATGCGTTTCCCATGCGTTCTGTGGAGTTCTGTTCGTGCGTTCACTCCGCTCATTTGTCGCTTGTTCCTACTCTCTCTTCCTCTTTACTATGTCACCCTCCTTTCTGCATCTGGCGTTTTTCTTTCCCTTTGTTTTCTCATTTGTTCTCTTTTAGCCCTCTCCCTATCTTTTATCTCGCAATCCTTCCCTTTTCCTTTTCATCTTTATCGAATTCCGTGATTCCTTTCGCTTGTTGTTTCCTTTTCGAATCTCACTTTTTCTGCCTTTCCCTTCCCTTCCTAGCTTTTCCTGTATTCATTAATTGCGTTCCTTTTTTTTCCTTCCTTTTTTCTGCACTAAACCAGCCTCGCCATTTCACTCTACACCTCAGCCGGGAGCAGTGCAAGGCATCAGGGTCTGCAGTGTTCGTCACGCCGCTGTCGACTCTTAAGTGCCTGTTGGCGGTGCCTTGGCTGCAGGCTAGCCCTCTGACCCGTGGCACTGGACTGCCCCTTCTCTTCTCAACATGCTGTCTCTCTCTCCTTGTTTTTGTTTCTCTCTTTCTCGCTTTTCTTGTTTTCTACTCCATCCTGCTTACCTTGTCAAATTTCAATTAGATCTGTCAGTCATCATCGTTTTCTCTTTATCTCCTGTCTCTGCCTTCCTATCTCTCTCACTCTCCTTTCTTCCCTTTTCCTCTCATTCTCCTCCACCCCCCTCATTCTGTCATCATTATCCATTCCCCTTCTTCCTCCTCTTCTTCCTCTTTTTCTCCCCCCCCCCCCTCTTCCTCTGCCGCCAAGGACGTCACCACAGCGCCAGATCTTATTGCCTCAGCCATTGTGTGGTGTTTGAGGTGGTGACGCTGGGTGATGATCCTGTGTGTTCTTTCATTGCTCTCTTTTTCTCTCTATCGTAGTTCGTATTTTGACGTTATTTCTTTTTCTCTCTCTCTTTTCTGTAGTTGTTAAGTGTCGTTGTTAGTGTGTGAGGGAACGGGGTGCACCGATGGGACGTGAGATGAAAACAAAAGATACGAGAAAGAGAAGAGGAATAGGATAAGAGAATAAAGATATTTGTTTTATTAGAAAGGACGTTAAAGGGACGTAAAGGATAGGGGAAAAGGGGGAGGGAGGCTGGGAGCGAGAGAGCAGTCGAGGTAATAAGGTTAATGCCTTTTCAAGCGTCTTACCACGGAGCAGGAGGAGGAGAGGGCGGTGTTGATATTAATGTTGCTTTTTAACGAAAACGAGATAGGGTAAAGTTGGACGGAAAGTGTGTGTGTGTGAGTGAGGGAGAAGGATTTAGATATGGTATATTTCAATGGTATTAGAGAACAAACATAAGGCGTTGTTACTACTCACGCCAATAAATGACACAACGTTTACAGTTAGTGTGATACTTTAGCACTGATATTGATATTCTTTTAGTTTTGGATAAGAAATATTCATATGAAAACGCAATGCGAGAAATATCGTGTGGCGCGTTAGCTACACCAGAGGCTTTGGCCGTTTCTGAGCAAAACTGATTTAGATCTGCATCGCCATTGTCGTTGCCATAGCAACTCAGTAGCCACGAAGGCAACCTGGACCGGGAGGGAGGTTTTAGATTTTGAAGCGCACGGAGGCCGATGTCTGAGAGGTAGGTCGAAGAGAGGGAAGGATTGGTCAAGTCTGGCGACAGAAAGGATAGACTTCTACGAATCTTGTTGAGTGACGCATTTCGTAAAGACAAGGGAAAAAGAAACACCCTCGTGTGTGTGTTATGTATTTATATATGATGAATTTATATATTTTCAAACATGCTAATTC
>NC_061847.1:17606600-17614100 GCF_019202785.1 Penaeus chinensis | reverse complement strand
CGCGTGCGCGTGGGCTTCTCGTGAGGGAAAGGGAAGTTGGCCAACGGGGAAACAGGCTTGGTGGAAGGAGGGAGGGAGAGAGGGGTCGAGACGAGGCATAGAGGAGGAGGAGCAGCAGAAGGAAAAGGGAATGAGGAGGTAGAGCATTAACTGACTTTAGTCCCGACGGACTCAGTTGATTGGTCAGGATCCCCGGCCGTTTGTTGTGAGATGTGACTGATATCGAGAACTTGATTTGAAATCGTGCTATGTTTTTAAGCATGTTGATTTAAGCGTTTAGTTACGTCACGAACTCGTCTCGCTTGGCGGGGTGAACGTCCAGCTTGTCACCGCCGAGATTATGGTATTCTAGCATTTACAAGCGTTTTGGGGTGATCGAATTAGGGCAGACCGACGCCAACTCCCAGGAATTCTGTTGTAGAGAGAAGGGACTTATAACATGCCGCAATCACCTTTTTTTCTTTTCTTTTTTTCTTCTCCTTTTTTGACAGGTCTTACACGTCTTTTCCCACTCCCCGCCTCCGCCTCTCCCTCTCCGTGTTTTACATGTCCCTCCCGTGTTTAACATCTCCCCCACCCCGTCCTCACAGCCCCTACCCCGTCGAACCATATTCGGGGAAAAGTGTAAAGATTACTTATACAATGACACTGCTTTTTTATTATTTTTCTTTTTTCTTTTTCTTTTTTTTCTTGCGCATAATGAAGTCTCAATTCCTAGCAAGCGAAGCGTAACCAACCGGCGAAACATGAGACAGACGTTAGATTGGCAGACAGACTTGCAAACAGAGATAAGGAGACTGGGAAAAGCAGGAGAGGGAAAGAGGGAGAGGGAAATAGAAAGAGATCGAGAGACATACAAATCACGACCTAGACGCAGCTCGTCTGGTGTTTCGCGTTAGACGACGGAAGAAGCCATGGTCTCGTATCCCCTTCTGAGACAGCGAAAAAAGCTTTGCCCACGTATTCCCTTCATTATTTCCCAGTTTTAAGCAAAAGTGGAACCTGCAGCCTAATCCCCAGTGGTACGCGCTGTCGATAAAACATATTTCCAATGGCTGGCGAGAGGAATTTAACAGCTACAAAAGAATTTGAAAATGACAAAGTTAGAGGATGACAAAGAAAAGGACGATGGTAAGACTCAGGCAATCACTTGCGTTACTGTTTAGTGATGATCGTTAGTATTTCCAAATGAATGAGACCAATGAAAATCAGCCAGCGCCGTTAAAGGGTGGACTACGGACTCATCTTTTAAATTTCCATTAGCAAGCAGGACGAAAGAAGAAAGACGGCGGACGAAGCGCGAGCAAAAGGGAATATTCTTTAATTACTTTTAGGAATCGAGAACACTTCCCGCCCAGGCACCCGGAGACGGGTGCATGTGTGTGTGTGTGTGTGTGTGTGTGTGTGTGTGTGTGTGTGTGTGTGTGTGTGTGTGTGTGTGTGTGTTTGTGTGTGTTTTAGCCTTAGTTCTTTCATTTATGCCTTGCAGGGGAAATATTTTGTAGTTAAATAGGAGTGAACACCTGACTGTCCATAGATCTACACAGCAGGCGAATATCTTGCCCAGGGAATATCTGTTGTAAAACAACCCAAATCTCAAGCCAGGATCCACTAATAACATTCAGTATCTTGAAACAGTACATAAGCAAATATAAAAAAAAAAAAAAATAACATAAGATTCGTGTCTCGGTGAAGGCGAGGGCGGCTGGCCTCGTGTGACTCGCTGGTGTGGGCAAGAGGTAAGGAGACTAATGATGTAATGTAATAGTGTAAAAATTATATGATTATGTGTATATACATATATCTATATGTATACATGTATAATTATGTATTTTTAAATATATACATATATGTATATATGTAAATCCGTATATGTATGTGTGTTATCAAATATGTCTTATTTTGTTATTCATTAATTTAGGAATGATCTAGGCATATTAACTACTGCCATAATAACTCGTGCGTGCTCAGATGGGCAGCTGGCGGTTGTGGCGAGTTGATATTCATTTCAAGGGGATGTGTGTGCCTGAATGTCGCGTTGGAAGATTATCTATCATATATGGAGTTTTATTCTTCTGTCTAATCATGGATCTCCTCCCCCTCCCTTTCCCCTCTCCTCCCCCTCCCTTTCCCCTCTCCTCCCCCTCCCTTTCCCCTCTCCTCCCCCTCCCTTTCCCCTCTCCTCCCCCTCCCTTTCCCCTCTCCTCCCCCTCCCTTTCCCCTCTCCTCCCCCTCCCTTTCCCCTCTCCTCCCCCTCCCTTTCCCCTCTCCTCCCCCTCCCTTTCCCCTCTCCTCCCCCTCCCTTTCCCCTCTCCTCCCCCTCCCTTTCCCCTCTCCTCCCCCTCCCTTTCCCCTCTCCTCCCCCTCCCTTTCCCCTCTCCTCCCCCTCCCTTTCCCCTCTCCTCCCCCTCCCTTTCCCCTCTCCTCCCCCTCCCTTTCCCCTCTCCTCCCCCTCCCTTTCCCCTCTCCTCCCCCTCCCTTTCCCCTCTCCTCCCCCTCCCTTTCCCCTCTCCTCCCCCTCCCTTTCCCCTCTCCTCCCCCTCCCTTTCCCCTCTCCTCCCCCTCCCTTTCCCCTCTCCTCCCCCTCCCTTTCCCCTCTCCTCCCCCTCCCTTTCCCCTCTCCTCCCCCTCCCTTTCCCCTCTCCTCCCCCTCCCTTTCCCCTCTCCTCCCCCTCCCTTTCCCCTCTCCTCCCCCTCCCTTTCCCCTCTCCTCCCCCTCCCTTTCCCCTCTCCTCCCCCTCCCTTTCCCCTCTCCTCCCCCTCCCTTTCCCCTCTCCTCCCCCTCCCTTTCCCCTCTCCTCCCCCTCCCTTTCCCCTCTCCTCCCCCTCCCTTTCCCCTCTCCTCCCCCTCCCTTTCCCCTCTCCTCCCCCTCCCTTTCCCCTCTCCTCCCCCTCCCTTTCCCCTCTCCTCCCCCTCCCTTTCCCCTCTCCTCCCCCTCCCTTTCCCCTCTCCTCCCCCTCCCTTTCCCCTCTCCTCCCCCTCCCTTTCCCCTCTCCTCCCCCTCCCTTTCCCCTCTCCTCCCCCTCCCTTTCCCCTCTCCTCCCCCTCCCTTTCCCCTCTCCTCCCCCTCCCTTTCCCCTCTCCTCCCCCTCCCTTTCCCCTCTCCTCCCCCTCCCTTTCCCCTCTCCTCCCCCTCCCTTTCCCCTCTCCTCCCCCTCCCTTTCCCCTCTCCTCCCCCTCCCTTTCCCCTCTCCTCCCCCGCCCTTCCCCCTCTCCTCCCCCTCCCTTTCCCCTCTCCTCCCCCTCCCTTTCCCCTCTCCTCCCCCTCCCTTTCCCCTCTCCTCCCCCGCCCTTTCCCCTCTCCTCCCCCTTTCCTCCCCCTCTTCCCCGCCTCGCTCCTTCCCGACAGTGTTAAACTTGTCTTGAAATATTTTACTTTCGTTCTTCTCTCTCGAGTTCCACTTCGGTTCTGTTTTGTCAATTTTTATTTTGTTTCTATTCTTATTTTATGGGACCTTCCTTGTTTCCCTTTTTTCCCTTCCAAGTATTTTGTCATTCTTGGAGAGGGAGAGAGGTGGAGGGTGGGAGAAGGAATAAACAAATAAGCAAATGGGATAGAAGAAAAATGAAAGGAGCTAAGGAAAGAAATAATGAAAGAAAGAGAGAAAGAAAAGTGAAGGAAAGAGGACAGAGAATATGCGAAAGAGAGAGAAGAATAGTAGAGAGAAAGAAGGAAAGAAAGAAAGAATTGGAGAGAGGAGGTGATGTATTTAGCCCTTCTGTCCTTTACGGTTACGCAACTGAATATTATCATATTAATCTTTGTCACTCTGCTCTCGGCTCCGATAGTTTGGTTGTTTCGCATCTCGTCCGTGTATGGGAGGGAAGAAGGGAGAGAAAGGGAGAGAGTGAGAGAAAGAGTGGATGAATAAGAAAGAGAGAGAAGGGGGGATGCGAGGGCCAACAATATGCTTTGATTAATAACAATTCCAAGGTTTGTATGACCCGAGGTGCGTGCCTTTTTATTGCAGATCGTGAACGTTGACATTAGTTATTGCCTTTCACCCACTTTTGAGATTTCCGTGAATTAGTTGTTATTAGGCTGACAATAAAGCAGAGGGAGAGAAAGAAAGAGAGAGGAAGGGAGGGAGGCAAGAGAGAGAGAGAGAGAGAGAGAGAGAGAGAGAGAGAGAGAGAGAGAGAGAGAGAGAGAGAGAGAGAGAGAGAGAGAGAGAGAGAGAGCGAGAGAGAGAGAGACAGATCATCATAAATCTTGATCTCCTCGTATCTGGATGATAAGATTGAACGTATAGATAAATCTGTTCCGCTCACCACAGGTCTTGAAGTACAAACGTAACATTAGGCAAGGTCGATATTACTTACATAGACCATGTCATTAGGCGCCGTGGGGGTGGGGTGGGGGTGGGGAGGGGGTTTGGGGATGGGAATCGATGGCGTATGCACAAACCTGGATCATAATTGGGCATTATAGAGCTCCAACTCTGTGATTGTGTAATAACTTTCTTGCGCACTATTTCTCATACCTGGACTCTTTGTTGGCTACTTTATCTGTTGATCTGTCTCAATATTTGTAGTTATTTTTTGTTAGCAACAGTTCAACATTTTTTTTTTTTTATATAATGTTCTGTAATTAACAAATATGTATGTCAGATTGTACTGATATGCATTTTCACTTTTCTGTTTTAAATATTTATTTCTGTCTATCTATCTATCTATAGATAGATAGACAGTATGTCACACCAAGAATATCCATTGTAATAAATAGAATCAAAACTAAAAAAAAACTCTCCTTATCTGTGTGTGTGTGTGTGTGTGTGTGTGTGTGTGTGTGTGTGTGTGTGTGTGTGTGTGTGTGTGTGTGTGTGTGTGTGTGTGTGTGTGTGTTTCCACGGGGTTACCGTTGTTTTTCTCTCTCGTTTTTCGCACTTGCCTGCAATTGCAGCTCCGTCGGCATTCCCACCGTGTGCAAACTCCCGAAGTGCGGGACGGAAACTCCTGTGAAATCATGTCGCCAAGATTCCCCGAGTCAGCCTCGCTACTGATCAAACAGTTGCAGTGGAGCGCATGCAATGGCTGCAACAAACTACCTTAACAGTTACCCAACACCTGTAGCGCAGCGCAAACACTGTGCTCTGTGGTCGAGATTTACCTGGTACGCGGCTGGTTGTTTTAGACATGTTTTTGTTGCGTTTTTTGACTGGGCTGTAATCAGGAACGAATTTCCATTATTTATTTGATATGCAAGAAACAAGTGCTGGCAGTGGAGATTTGTGCACGCTACATACACGCGCACACACACACACACACACACACACACACACACACACACAGAGAGAGAGAGAGAGAGAGAGAGAGAGAGAGAGAGAGAGAGAGAGAGAGAGAGAGAGAGTGTGTGTGTGTGTGTGTGTGTGTGTGTGTGTGTGTGTGTGTGTGTGTGTGTGTGTGTGTGTGTGTGTGTGTATGTGTATGTGTATGTGTATGTGTATGTGTATGTGTATGTGTATGTGTGTGTGTGTGTGTGTGTGTGTGTGTGTGTGTGTTTGTGTGTGTTTTGTTCATCTCTCTACAGATACATTTATTCTGCACCTGATAGTGACTGTTTAAATGCGCTCACTCTAGCTTCGTTCAGTTTTGATTAGTTTCACAACCAACTGTAATATTTGAAATGGAAATATCACCGTCGACAGCAATTTCCCTTGACCTCGATGTGTTTTATTTATTTTAGCGTTTTTGTCGCTGTTTGTTCTGTGCGTGGGACTTGTGTAACGTTTGTTGTAACACGATGATCTTTCAACACAGACAGCAGCTAAAACCCGATCCTGTCTTTGTAGGCGACAGCGGCAGATATGAGCATTGTATTTTAGTTTTTTCGTTTCCCATGTATATTTTTCATTTTCATTATATGTAGATTTCCCCCATTTTTCTGTTTTAAACATTATGTATCAGTGATTCCAGGGGAGGAAATCTGAACGGGAGGAAAGCTAAGGAAATGCAGCCCGGCCGTCGGGGTCAGCACCGCCGGCCGCGGTACGAGAGCGAAAAAATAGGGACCAGGCCTGCCAACATGAACTCCCTTCTCCTTCTCCTGCAACAGTTATTAAGTCTAGCATTTACGGAGTCGCTGTTCCGATGATTACTTGGATAAAGGCAGGATTATATTGAGGTCTTGAAGGGGGTTTTCCAGTGCTGCGTGTGAGATAAAATGTTAATGAGGGAAGCGATGGAGTTGTATACCCTATTCACGCGGTTCACCTTGAAGTCAGTGACCTGCGGGTAAATGCCTGGAAGGGTTATTTTCCTAACCTTTGGCTCGAGGTTTCAGCCATTACAGCGATGACTACAAACCTTGATTTAATGCAGAGAGACAGTTGGAAACCGGATCATACTGCCGATACTGATATTTTCACTTACTTACCGTGCAAGAGAAGCTCACCGTGTAATTAACGAGTGTGTTCCATTAGCTGTACTTTTAACGAATTTTAAGTGTGCATGTATTATATTAGCATGGATATTGGTATATACAAATACTTGCACACGCGCGTATACATACAGAATGCATATATGAACCTGTTCGTATGTGTGTAAGCAGACACACGCATACCCAGTTGAAATTACCGCACATCAGTCATTCTTGCGGTGGTCGCCAAGCGTTAAAAGGCATTGACGCGCTCCCCGAAGGCGTCCAGGCCGATCTGCGAAAGAAAATGCTCGCTGGAGGGCGCCGTGCCGTGTCACACGCGAAAACCGGCGCTATTCATTCACGCTTTGGAGTTCATGTCGCAAGTGAAGAAAGTGGGCAAGGGTTAAACTGATGCTTTTCTTAATTATACTTTCAGGAATCCATGAGATGAATGAAATTCCTCCTTAATGGATGGTGAACATTTACACGGATAATTGCATTAGATTGTGTACTGCAATTTAAGAGTTCGCTTGAATATGCCAGAGATCACGTGGGCGGAAAGGGCTACAAACTAACGGTATCAAACCCCGTTTAAATCAGCCGAGGTCTACAATTCACATACTTCAGCCTGCATGTCCTCGTAGAAAACATGAAGTGTGTCAGGTGTTGTTGATGATCCCTCTTCGATTTGTGTGAATATATTTGTACTACATTTCCAACGAAATTATATTCGGTGGATTGTCACTTTTTTGTTCTTCATATTTTATACAGGCTTTGTATCTCGTAAATGTGGTGACAACGATCTGAATAGCGACACCAACCAGAATTTTATGAACATTTTATTATTTTTTATTCTAATAATTTATTACGTTTAAGAAGTATAGCGGTGTAGATTTGGATAACGATGTTTTCTAGGATATATATAAACAGATATAAACATTGCACTCTTTTATTTTCGCTAACGCAGACCATTCATTCCTGGTTTTTTTATTGTGTGTGTGCGTGTGCGTGCGTGTGAATAGATTCGTATTTTCTGAACGTTTTATATATACCTTTTCCGTGTTATCATCGTTAAGAGGAATACACACATTGTAGACGTTGCTTATGCGAATCCATCAGCAGTAGCAGGAGTAATTAG
>NC_061847.1:17589100-17601600 GCF_019202785.1 Penaeus chinensis | reverse complement strand
CATCTATCAGAAAGCCCTTGGCACTACTTTCTTCGTATTAGAAGACGTGTTGGTGACTGGAATTGTTGGGGAGAGTTTAAGAATTAAGAGAGTAGGAGACTCACGATTTAGAAATGAGAAGATTAAATTAACCGATACATGTAGTCTAATGAAAACAATTTCAATCCATATGGTTAAATATGAAGAACAGTTTGATATATACAAACGGACACTAGATGGGAAGGCGAAATGTAAAACTGGATAGTAAACATTAGGCAAGCCCTTGCCATTCCCCAGAGGCAAAGGCTCAATATTGTCAGGAATTGTTTACCATGTGATAGATAAAATATGATTTATGCTCAAAACATGGCTCTTTGGAAGTCTGTGATTCTCCATTTCATAATGTAATGGAAGTCAATAGACAGTTTCATTAATGTCTAGTCCTTCATTGCATGTGGTAATAAGGGAAAGCAATGTCTTTGTGAGCTCTGGAGTTGATTTTTGAAAAGAAAAGTACAGAAAAGTGAGAATGGAACTGCCAGTGAGCTGAAGTGCTGGAAATCAGAGCCAAAGATGATCCAATGGTGAGAAGTCATACAGAATGTTGTGAGAAATTTGTGAATTTGTCCTTGTAAGTGTAGAGACTGAGAGCTCCCACTTTGTCCAAACTTCAGAAAATTGAAATAGAGCCTTTTGTGGTATGCTGAATATTTGAGAATTAACACTTGATTATTTTAGTGATAGAAAATGAACAAGAAGGACTGAACACTTTGCTATCTGTGATCTGAATCCGTTTTCTCATTGCTTTCTCAAGTTGTTTGGAGTGACCTAAGTCAGCTTGCAGTGTTTTTAAGATGTTCCTAGTGTGAGAAAATATGGTCAGGGTTAATTACTTGCACAAGAATTTTCAGTGTTATGACATCATATTTGCACAAAGATTGAACTGTATTTGTAGTATTTACTATGGATAATACCCAGGTGGTATTAGACTCATTAAATTGTATATTGTATATCATATACAATTTTTTATTATCAAATATATATTTTTCTTGCTGTCTCTGAAATAATAGTGTGAGTAAAAAAAGTGAATAAATAGGTTGAACTAAATATAAATACATGTATATTCCACTTTTGCAATGACTGTGAACACCATCATTATTGTAACTTTACACACAGAAGGGAAAGTGTTTTGGAAAAAAAAGATTATTGCACTTCAGATTGCAGGTTTTGCTACACACTTGCATGTGTATAAACTTCAATACCATGGACTGGTGTGAATCATCATTGTCATATTTGTGTGTTACCGTTCTGTGAGTCCATCTGTTCATTGATGCTTGTAGGAAATACTCCTCAATGGCCTCATTCATTGTAGATAATAGTTGCATATATTCCTTTTTTATCCTTTTATTGTTATTGTTATGATTATATCATTATTATTATTATCATCATTATTTCTTTTTATTGTAGTTGTTATTGTTAGTATATTTTTTTTATTCTTAGTATCATTATCATTATTTTTTTATTATTACTATTATTCCTATCATTATCAATATCATTATTGTTATTGATATTTTTATTTGTACTATTATTATCATTATCATTAGTAGTAGTAGTGATATTATCATTATTATTATTATTATTATTATTATTATTATTATTTTAATTAATATTATTATCATCATCATTATTATCATTATTATTAACATTATTATTGTCATTAATATTATCATTATTATTTTTATAATTATTATTATTATTATTATTATAATTTTTATCAACATTATCATTATCATCATCATCCTCATCATTAACACATTTCTCTAGGCTCTGCTGTTGTATGGAATATTGTTCATACTAGTCATGAGAAGGCAATCCAGAGAATATTAGTTGTTGTTGGAACTGAGTTTGTCATTGTGGCAATATCATTTTATTTCCAATTGCTTGATTTACAGTATTATGATTTTAAAGATGTTGATTCCATTTACCAGATCACAAGCAAGGGTTAGCAGGACAGCAAAGCAATATCATATCTGCGGTAACAAAACAGAGGACAGGCTTGTGTGCTTTGGTTGATATTGAACAGTTCACAAGGATAAGAAAGCCATATTGAGTCTTGTAAATACCCCTTGGTTCCATTTCTTGCTGCTTGTTTAATTCTGGTGTTCAACTGTTGTCTCACAAGCAACTTTGACATCAAGTGTTGACTGGTGATTATCCTGTTAAGGGTATCACTTCTGTTGACTTTGCATTTAGCTTGTTTATAGTATGAATTATTACTGTGTATTTCAGGAATGGCATGGGTCACCAGTTAAAGCAATGATAAGCATTCTCTCTCTCTCTCTCTCTCTCTCTCTCTCTCTCTCTCTCTCTCTCTCTCTCTCTCTCTCTCTCTCTCTCTCTCTCTCTCTCTCTCTCTCTCTCTCTCTCTCTCTCTCTCTCTCTCTCTCTCCCCCCTCTCCCTCTCCCTCTCCCTCTCCCTCTCCCTCTCCCTCTCCCTCTCCCTCTCTCTCTCTCTCTCTCCTCTCTCTCCTCTCTCTCCTCTCTCTCCTCTCTCTCTCCTCTCTCTCCCTCTCTCTCTCCTCTCTCTCTCCTCTCTCTCTCCTCTCTCTCCTCTCTCTCTCCTCTCTCTCTCCTCTCTCTCTCCTCTCTCTCTCCTCTCTCTCTCCTCTCTCTCTCCTCTCTCTCTCTCTCTCTCTCTCTCTCTCTCTCTCTCTCTCTCTCTCTCTCTCTCTCTCTCTCTCTCTCTCTCTCTCTCTCTCTCTCTCTCTCTCTCTCTTTTATGATTGCTTTATTGATAATGATTGAGTTTTTCACAAACATGCCAACTTTTTTATCAAGACTTTTAGAACCCACCGGTGATTAATTTTTCCCTTTGTTGCCAAACTTAAGTTATGCCCAGTGTAACAAGAAATCATGAAAATCATAATGGCAGTAGGCTGTATGCTAGGTTAGAGCTGGCCTAAGAGTCCAATCAGGACAGACATTAGCATATGTCTCATAACCCAAGTGACCTGGCTTCAGCTCTGTGCTACCTCCAGCAGGTTATTAGACTGTCCATGTGTTTCTTGCATACACAGGGATTGGGCAGATCTCAGCTAATCACTTTACAGCATGTAATAACCTTGTGGGAAATTGAAGCAATTTTTGTACTATGGAATTTTGATTATGAGTGTGTAAGTTACCAAGAGGGGAGATTTTTCCAATAGGTATCATGTAATTGGAAGAACTATACAGGCCAAAAAAGAATGATATAGAAAGAATTTTTACATTTCTTTAGAGAATGAAGTGGTAAACTGTATAACATCTAATGTTGAAACATATTTCCCCTGCCAGTGTGCTGTCTTCTCTTTAAGACCATTAATTTTTACTCATTACTGTTCATCTGGGTTACTTTTGCTTTTTTAAATGTGTGTGTGTGTGTGTGGGGGGGGGGGGGGGGGTGGTTGTGGTTGTGTGGGGGTGTTGGGGTGTGTGTGTGTGGGGGGGGGTGGATGGGGGTGGGGGTGGGGGTGGGGGTGGGGGTGGGGGTGGGGGTGGGGGTGTGGGTGTGGGTGTGGGTGTGGGTGTGGGTGTGCTTGCTTACTTTCATCTCCTCTGTGCTTGTACCTTTCAAACCCCTTTTGTTTCTCAGTCAAATTTAATATGAAGGCTATATACCTCCTTGACAGTATATGCATGTTTTGTTTATTGCATTTTGTAATATAGGTAATCACTGTGATACTTTTTTTTTTTTTTTCTTTTCCTAGTTAGTTTCTGCTGAAAGTAACCCATCACAGTTCATAGGATTTTATCACAATTCCTCTCTAAAAAATGTGTAAGACTGCCTCCTGGAGTGGAAAATATACCAATATTTATTTTCTTTCTTTATCTTTATTATATTCTTTCATTTTGTATCTTCTTTACCTTCTCTCAGTGTGTAAACTAGGTTTTTAATTAGACTGTTGACAGTATAGAATTGTGTTGTGAAGTTTTTATAATAAATTAATATTGCCCGAGATGTCTGTGATATGAAAGAAGAAATGTAAATGAGTAATGCTTGTAAAAGAGGAAATATTTGACAAGCTCTTTTTTTAAGAGAAAAACGTTTCTGTTGGTTACACCACGATACCAGTTTTCAATTCCTCAGAGTTTTGAATGCAGCTTTTAAAAAACGATCTTAACTTGAGAATGAGTGAGGTGCTTCTCCTTCTGGTGGACTTTGTTATGTACATTTGTTTAAACTATGAACATGCATATGGAGTGCAGTAAGTTATGTTAGAGATTCCCCAAAGAATCTCAATTTTATCAGGATCATATGAAGGGGTTCCTGTTGAAAATTAAAGGTTAATCCTTAATTCAATGTTATGATAATTGTCATCATGCAATCATTAGTTCTTTTCATATCCAGAGGAATGAAGTTAGTGGACATAAATAGAGCCCGATAAAATCACTAAACATTTGTTATCCATTTGGGTGAGATGGTCCATTGAGCTAAGAGTGCATTTGGATTTTAGTAGAGATATTGTATCTCATTCTTATATTTATACCATATCTCTTTGATTTTATCTGCATAATTCATTTATATACATGTTCATGACTGAAGCTGAGAGGGAATGGGGGCTTTGTTTGCATGATACATATTCAGGCAAATGTGTCTGGAGTCTTAACTTTTTTAAATTGGTGAAGAATTATTTGTGGATGGCAATTTTGAATGTTGAAGCATACAAGCCTACCGTAGGGAGCAGCAGATGTGTATCCTTCTAGGTAGTACATCATTGTGCTAAGCAGGTCCACTAATAACAGTTTTGACATTTTATTTAATATATCCCCCAAGTCTCTAGAAATCCCTTTCTGTGTCAAAGCCTGTGTCATATTGTAAAGTCTTTAATGCCATGCAGATGTTTTCATATCATTGTGAAGGAGCAATTCACTGGAATGTTCATCTTCACTAGAAGATCAGTGCCATTGAACACTGAGTTGATATCTTTTGGCAGCTCTGTCCTTGTTATTCATATCTCACTTTCCTTGGTTTCAAAAGACATCCACTTGTGAAAGCTTATTTGCCAATAGCAGCAGTACACAAAATGGATTTATGTGCTTTCCATGGCAGACTCTTAATGAGGTAGAGTGAGATCCTGTAAAATGAGCTAATAACCTTTTGTGGACTGTTCCTATGGATTTTAAAAATTCAGACTCCATTTGTACAGTTTATTATTGTAAAGTTCATATATTTTGTATGGTATTGAATTCAGTGTCTGTAATCTTTATTCTATCTTTCAAGGAATTATTGAGAATAAGTCAATGAGTTTTAGGGATGAGACAAGCTGAGGTGTGTGGCAATGATATCGTCATTTGTATTATGTGTGTATATATTGTTCAGAGGTGAGTATTCATTAACATGTTTTTCATTTTATATGTGCATATATGCATTTAGGACACAAACATACATTTTCTGGTAATCACATATAAAGAGTATGTGTTTTTGTCTGATTTTAGAAGGATAAAGCACTCAGCTTGTGCCTTTTCTGAGGAGTTTCATTGATAGCTTTTCATATCTCGCACATGCACACCCACACTCACACGCACATCCACACCCACACGCACACCCACACCCACATGCTCACCCACACGCTCACCCACACGCTCACCCACACGCTCACCCACACGCTCACCCACACGCTCACCCACACGCTCACCCACACGCTCACCCACATGCACACCCACACGCACACCCCCACGCACACCCACACGCACACCCACAAGCACACCCACAAGCACACCCACCAGCACACCCACCAGCACACCCACCAGCACACCCACACGCACACCCACACGCACACCCACACGCACACCCACACGCACACCCACACGCACACCCACACGCACACCCACACGCACACCCACACGCACACCCACACGCACACCCACACGCACACCCACACGCACAACCACACACACACACACACACACACACACACACACACACACACACACACACACACACACACACACACACACACACACACACACACACAGTTTGGCAGAAACTTTTTTTTTTTTTTTTTTTTTTTTAGTAATATAGATAGTATTTTTGTATGTAGATTTTATCCACCACAATCAGCAAAGATAAAGATTGAAAGAATCCAAAGCCAAGAATGGTAAAATGTCATCCAGTCCAGCCAAGAAATAGGAAGACTTACACAACAAATAATGTAGGTGAACAAATAAAAGAGAATAAAAAAAAAAAGGAATAACCTATACATACTAATACTTACTTGATGTTGCATGATTCTTACCATTTACTCATGCTATTCATCCCAGGTGTTCCCTACTCTTAAAGTTTCCTCTTAACATCTATAGATAGGAATAAACACAGTTTAGAGTATGAAAGTAAACTTCCTCTTCATTTGTTTCAATATCTGAAGGCTCTTTATCAAGGAAAGGCACAAAACCAGAAAAATACATAGAGAATGGCCGTGTTAAATCTTGTGTGTGGTTTCTTGCTTATGTTGTATTTTGATTGCGTGACTGAACCTCCTTTTGATCACTGCATTCCTGAGTGTGTGCTCAGCTAGTGGGGAATGTGTCTGTATGTGTGGTTGTTTTAGTGTGTAATTGTACTTAATATCTACTAGTCATCATACTATGTTTCAATGATGCATTATCCATATAAAATTTCCCTCCATTCTTTCACTTGAATTAGCAAACCATTCCAGTTAATCTTTCATGTTTATGTCCCTCCTGTGAGGATAATGGACCCATCATTAGCTCTCGATGGAAAAACATCTCTCCAGATATTCATCTCTTTAGAAACTATTATTTATCAGGGCATAACTTGCATTATTGTCTCTCTCATCCATATTTCTTTCTAGACTTTCATTTATACACTCGACTCTACATTTTTCACAAGCTCTCAACAAAGGACGGCCTCCTTGCCTTCAGCTCGCCTACCAGTTGTCTCATCCGCCACGGGAACTAGTGCCTTGTTAGGTTTAAGTTGCTGCTTAACTTCTGCTGGTCCTCACTATTCCCAAGCTTATGTTCTATATAGGGGTGAAGCATTCTGAACCCTCTGTTGTAAATAAAGTATTAATATATTTTATAGTATTTGATGGTATTATTTTCTCCCTTTTTCAAAATGTGATGCTTTTTTATTTCCATATTCATAAACTTTAGAAAAAAATAAGAATTCTATTGAATTGTAACTAATCAAGACTGGAATGATAATTCAGATCAACAGACAAGGATAATTATACAAAATGCACTGTATAGTGTGTGATATTTTAAAAATCTAAAATAGAATTTGAACTCTTCCTACTTAGATTCAGTAAAGAGTATCTCAATTAATGCAGTATCTCATTAAAACCATTGACGAGTTCAGTAAAATCAACTAATGACTGAAGTTTGACAAATGAAACAGGCTATGAGCAAATGGCAATATTCTAAATTCCATTATATTCTTAATGGAAGAAGTATACATTTTTGCTTTGAGTACTGCCCACTTTATAATACATTCATGATTTGTCGTCTCAGCAAATCGGCATGAAAACAAAATCTTGAAAATGGTGAAAAATTATACTTGTGTTATGAAAAGAGATGTGACTATCACTGTCAATGTGAAATTTCTAAGAAAAAAGGATAGTTGAGATAGGAAATAAACTTATCTTGCCACATCAAATTCAATAATATTTAAGATATTACTGCAATGTTTAAAAAAAACAATCAAAATAGTTAAGTGTGTACATTAATAGATCTGGAAAAAATTAAAAATGTATGTACTTGACATGTTAAAATTGCTTTTTTAATTATGAGGTCTTAACTGCAAATTAAGAAAAAAAAACTACCAGCAATTTCTTATATACTGCCTACAAGATACTATATTCACTTCAAGGTACACACATCCCAAATCCCTTGCCCATTATGTATGTGTTTGTGTGTGTGTGTGGGGGCTCAGCCCTCGACTAAACTAATTTTTCCCCTCCCCCTTTTCGTTTCTCCCTCTTCTCCAACCCCTTCTACTATCCATTTCCTAAGGTGTGACAGTCGTGTTGAAGCGGCCTGGAGGAGCCATGGGCACGGTATTCCTCTGTTTAGTTTCCTAACCCTTACCCCACAAAGGGACCCTGAAGGGTAGACTGTTTCTCTTTCCAACATACTCTAGGCCAGTAATGAAGATTTTATACCCTTATTAGGGACAATGAGGTCTGTCCCTTCATCAAATAGCCCTACTGATTTAAGTTCTCCAGGATCCCCGACTCCAGGCTCTCCCCACAATTTTCTTCATCAACTACCCCATCCTCTCTTATTACTACTCCATAACCTTATTGCCCCCCTCCCCCTCTTCCACACGTCCCCGTGCTTCTACTACTCCTACGTCTACAAATATATTAAATATTCTATTTGGCCCAACCAAATGGGTCTGACTTTTTAGATTCTGAGTTTGACTCACTACGCGAAGCCAGATAGGAAGAACATCAATGAGATTTTTCTCTTACTCCTTACTCCAATAACGTTGCTCGCTCTGTCCCTCCCTCTCCCTCCCAAGATGTTCCTACACCCTCCCCTATATTCATTCCTCCACCATCTTACATTCCCACTTCTACCCCTACTTCGTCCATCAAATTATTTTGCCATTATAAATCCAGACACTCCAGTCTCTACAGCTGCTCCAACACCTTCCCCTCTCTCTCCCTGCAGCAGACAGCCTAAACGTTCCTCCCCTTCTTCTCCTACTACGCACTCACCTCTGCCTCCTCAGACACCAGTCCCCTCTTCCTCCCATCATAAGAAAACCGTTTCTCACCCAACCAACCAACTCCACTGCAGAAACTCTTGAAGTTATTCAAAACTATCTGTTTGAGTCACAAACTCCCGCTCCCTCCACACTCAAAGTGACTGCCTTATAACCATCCACCTACTCATATTCCCCCTAAACCCCTTCCTCCTACTCCCCCCAACACAGCCCATCCCCCCATTTCCAGCTCCACCTACATTAACCCGCCATCCATCCCCACTATCCCTTCCACTCCCTCCTAGATACACACGTGAATCTCTTACGTCACAGCTATGTCCTTCCCCAGATCTCCACCTCCTGATACTGCACCACCTCCCCACTCATTCTTTATCTCACCCCATAGCTCCTTCCCCTTCAAACCGTTATCACTCATAGTTCAACTAAATAGTAGCTCTCCTACATTGAAATATTCGCGGTTTCCCTTCTCTCAAGCCTGATCTCCGTTAGATCCTTTGTTTTTATAACCCACCCGTTATCTGCCTTCAAGAGGCTTTTCTTATACATCCTCCTATACCAATTCCCAGGTCCCATTTTGTATCTTCCTCACACTCCCTTTATGTCTCGTCTATACTTAACCATCAGAAAACACAATATGTTAAACCTCCCTTGCACAGTTATCCACATCTTTATCCGCCGCTGGATCACAGTTATTTCAGTCTACTTAACTACCCACCCCATTGACTTTGTTGCCCTTGAAATTGTAATTTCCCAACTCCAGCCACCTTCCTTTATAGTTGATTTTATCTTCTACCACATTCTTTAGGGTGATTCTATCACTACCTCCCATGGCCGATCCCTATAACGCTTCCTCTCCACAACTGACCTTATTATTCATAACTCAGATTGGCCACACACCTTGACATATGCAATCGTTCTCATGTCTTGACCTCTTTCTATGTTCCCCTTCTCTCCATTTAGACTTCCATTGGTCAGTTCTAGACCACTTCCCCCTATATTGACCACTTTCCAGTCCTCCTTCCTCCTACTTCATATGTTCCGACTTCCTAATTCCTCAAGCTGGTGCTTTGATAGATTCACTTCACTCTGTACTATTCCTACTCCTCGATCCCCCTTCTCGTCCAAATCAGATATGTTACAATGTTTCACAGCTACAGTCCTACGCGCTGCCTAATACAGCTATTACTCAAACCTCAAGGCCTTATACCTCAAATTGTGTTCCATAGTGAAATTCTGATTGCACCAAAGCCCTTTGCTTAAAACACGCAGCCTGGAACAGTTATCGCTACAAACGAGGCACCCCCAGTCAGTAATTTTCTTTTAAAGAGCTTCCGTATGTCTTCGTCGTACAATCCAGAATAATGAAACGACTAGCGGGCGAAATTTTGTCTCCTCAATTACATCTTCTACGTCTATTTCAGCTGTCTGGCGTCATATCCATAAACTATCAGACAAACATCCCCTCCATCCAGCCCCCAAGCTCCCTTTTCTTCCTCTGAACTCCACACCCATGAAGGCCCTGACGGTATTCATTACTGAATGCTCCGACATCTTCCATATTCCTCTCTATCCTTCCTCTTGACTATCTTCAACCACATATGGACGACAGGAAATTTCCCCCCTTATTAGTGAGAAGCTCGTATTCCCCCTTGAGGACAGGACCTAGACCTTTGACCTAGAAAAAGCATATTATACCAGATGGCAGCACCATATTCTCCAACAATTGTCCTTCCTAAGCATACGCGGAAACATGGGTGTCTTTATAAAGTCCTTCCTCTCTAAACGCACTTTTCAGATCAACATAATTTTCTTCAGTTCGAAAGTAGTGTGCTCAGCAACACCTTCTTTCTTGCTGTAATTGGCATTGTTCAGTTCTACCACAAGGAGCCTGGTCATCATTTTATGTTGATGATTTGACCATCTTCGCCTCTGGCACATATGCAATATGCAATATCATCAGTATCTTCCTGGGCCACTAATCATGACTATAGCTTTTCTACCTCCAAATCGTTTTCCGTGCACGTGTAGGTCCCCAGCCTTCACTCTTCTTATAGGGTAATCCACTCCAATAACATTCTCCTGGCAAATTCCTTGGTGTTATTTTTGACTCCAAATTGTTCTGGCGAGACCGTATCTTATACATTAAAGTAAAAGCTCGCCGCCGCCTCCGAATCTTACAGACTCTCTCCCATATATCCTGGGCTCAGATCGCAAAACTCTCATCTATCTTCATGTTACCTTGATCCTCTCCACTCTTGATAATGAATGCCCTATCTGCTCTTTCTCTACCTACCACCGGCGACACCAAATCCACCTCCGGTGCAGGTGTCGCAGTAACCTTCTAAGCTCTCACCTTCAAATACTCCCTCTTGAATCCAGTGTCCTTACTACAGAACTGTACATACCCCTTTTTGCCTCAAAATACATATACTCACTTACTTCTTCCTCTTTTACTATTTTTACTGACTCCCATAATTCATTATCTCTTATAGAACCGGTTGTTCTGTCTATGTGCTACAAATCCATCAGATTTTGTTGGGTGCCCAGCAATGTTGGAATCTCCGGCGCTATGTCCACATTATACCAACCACGTTCCTCATATATTCCAGCCACGGATTATTAGCCACTTTAAGACCATCCTTTATACCCGATGCAATCTTTCTGGTGAAGTCTTCGCACTAGTAAAATTACATAGTATAAAACAATCGATCTCCTCCTGGTCAGCTCCATTTCATCGTAACAGACATTGGGTTCGCTTACATATTGTCAAGTTCTGATCTGCCCCTATGTTCCCTATGTAATGTTCCTCTTTCAGTTCCACACATTCTGTAGTCCTGTCCACACTTAACTGCAGTCTATACCTCTACTTTCCCTCACCTTATTTCCTTTCACTGACCTCCCAACCTGTCAGACATCCTTACGGAATCTGACCCTTTCTGCTTTGACATTCAAGGTACATAACACGAAATAGTTACTAGAATGTCGGTTTATTGAGAACTGTGTTTTCTCATGTGGATGTATGCATTCGATCTCAATTATCAAAATCTTAATTTTTGTTTCATAATAAACAGACTGAATAATGAGATAAACATAGATAGGAAGAGTTATCAATATAGATGTATTAACACACACGCACGCACACACACACACACACACACACACACACACACACACACACACACACACACACACACACACACACACACACACACACACACACACACGCGCGCGCGCGCGCGCGCGCATATGTACATTATATATTATATACATGCATATATATATATATATATATATATATATATATATTTATTTATAACTAATTTTGCGTGGTCTCCCCCCCCCCCCCTCCGTTCCCTTTCCTTCTCTTCTTCACCCTCTTCTTCTGCCCACTTCCTAAGTGTGAGAGACGTCCTGAAGGGATGAAAGGTTGGCTTTGTGTCAGCCTTGAACGGCCTCTGGGAGTGTGGGCATGGCATTCACTTGGTTAATTGCCTTTCCTTTTCCCCTTTGGAGGACCCTGAGGGGTAGGGAGTTTTTTTTTTCTTCAATTATTTCAGGCTCACCATGGTCAGTAATAAAGATTTTTTATCCCTATCAGGATTGCTCATTCACCAACAAGCCTATTTAAATTCGATTTCTCTGGTTTCCCGACCCCTGCCTCTCCTTTGGCCCCGGCTCCGACCACTGATACTAATACCCTCTTCTCGATGTCTGCTGTCAATTCTATCCATTCCGAATCATCCAGCCAGGTCATTACTCAACCTTCAAAATACATCCCTTCCTCTCTCCC
>NC_061847.1:17581600-17584100 GCF_019202785.1 Penaeus chinensis | reverse complement strand
CCACTGTTCTGCAGACAAACGCCTCATGTCTGTATGGCGTTGGCTACACCCTCTTGCAGGACCATGGTGGAGGACAACTCTATCTAGTTCACTGTGGCTCGCAAATCCTTATAGACACTGAGACATGATATGCCACTATAGAACTGGAACTCCTTGCTGTAGTGTGGGCTATTTTAAAGTGCAAATTTTGTCTGTTCAGGCTGCAACAGTTCAACTTCGTCACTGACCATCACCCACTGGTCCCTATTCTGAACCATTACTCTCTAGATGCCATAGAAAATTATGGCTCCAATGCCTTAAAAAGAAGGTCTTGTATTTCCTTCAAAGCAACGTAGCATACTTGGAAGAATTTGTGCATCCCAGCTGCCCTCTCACGCTCTCCCACAAGGCAGCCAACGCCTGAAGATGAGCTGTTGAGCACTAAGACCAGTATCTATGTTAGAAGCAGTAGAGTCCCTCACTTGCCCCCAAGCAGCCAAGCATTAGGACCTGGCACTCCAGCAAGTAGTTCGTGATGACTGCACCTGTATTGAACTACTGCAAGGTGTCCGGCAATAAGACAGGCCAAGAGCTTTCCTCTACTGGATCATGGTCTCCTTTATAGCAAAAGGACTTGCTAATTCAAAAGCCTTCTCATGGTATAGGAATACTTCCACAGATATGACCGTGCTGATTGTGTTTAAGAGCATGGCTATGCTGTTTGCTGTGCTCATGCCCATTGTGAACATGTGGAGGTCCCATTTTCCACGGGAGTCGGTTTAGTACCATCCTCTTGGCCGTCTTGCCCAGACAACTGAGGGAGAGATAGAGCTGTACTTCCCTGGCTCCTTTGGTTTTGCCAGTTCTAGGAGGGAAACGATGGGATACAAGATCCCATCAGAACCCGGGGCTGAGCGAGAACTGTTTTCTAGTTTTTTTAGTTTCCTTAGAGAAAAGATAACATCTGAGTTATCGGGTCTGTCTGGTTGTAAGTGCTCTTGGTTTGCTCTCAGTTCAACTGCTTGTTCTTGCAGAGAACTCATGCACCAGTCAGTTTGCCTCTGATTGAGGGTCGTAGTGTATGCACCTAGGGGCTGAGCAGCTTGTAGCTCATCTGACCTATTGCCACAGCTCTGTAAGGGAGTTTCAGTGGCTAAAGGACTCACATCATTTCAGCCACTTTCCCACTCTTTTGACAGTTCCTTGGCATCCCTGATCACTTCCCTCAGGAGGGCTAGGTTGTCAGGGTTTTTTTTTTTTTTTTGTTTTTTTTTTCCTTCGGAATTGTTTTCTACACATGTTCACTCAGTGGCTGATGTCCTTAACCTCGTCATTAAAGTACCAGGCATCTTTGTAACTCCTGGACCAAGGCTGAGTTATAGGTATGGTCTGTGAGGCTGCTTAATTTATGGCATTGGTAAGTCTGGCTTCAAGCACTTCCACATTTTCACTCTGTAGGGGTTCATTGCATCTAAGACAGTGGGCGAAGACATTCTGAAAGGCTCGCCAGTTAGCCTTGTCTGTTTTCCATTTAGGATTTGGCTGTGGCATTAGGGCTGGGCCAGCATCCATGAGGGTAGTAACAGTGCCATAGTGGTCACTTGTGACAGTCTCATCGACACACCATCTGATTCTCTCCACCTGGGCCACAGTGGCCAAGGTGAGGTCTAGGACCCCTCCTCTGATGTGCATTGGCTCTTGAGTATTGAGGAGAATATCTCAAGCACACTGGCTATGTGATAGTCTGCCGCATCTGGTCCCCTGCAGGGAGCCGGGATGGGGTGTGTGTATTGAAGTCTCCCCCTGTGATCACTCGGTCTTGTGCTGCAGTAGCATTGACCTGGCTGATATCTAAGCTGCCTACAGCCTGGCCTGCTGCACAAATTGTACAGCTTAAGGGGGCCACCCGCTAGGTGAATCTCAACAGCAAGAGATTCAACATCGTCTTCATAGTGTGGTGCATCGGCTATTGCAAAGCAGGGGATTGTTGCTCTGAAGTCGTCGCTGATAGGGCGATCTTCATCTGTTTTTGAGCTGTTTGTCAGGCTATCTATGGATCCACTGGGAGGTGGAGAGTCTTTGGTAGCTCTGACTTTTGTTGGCTTGGCTTTTCTCTTGTCAAGCTTTGTCTGTCTTTTTGCTGGCTTTACCTGGGTAAGGTCAGCTTGTTCTAGCACTGGCTGCACAGATTCAGCCTGTTTTGACTCTGCCTGTGAGGGCTTGGCCAGGGTTGGAGTAGGGAGGGGAGTTTCGTCCTGAGGTGGGGTAGGGTCTGGTTTGGCTCTGTTCAGCTTCCTCCCTTTCGGGGCTGCAACAGTCTGGGTCATTACCGTCATGGCGACTGTGACTGCCTTCTCCGCCTCCTCACTTGACCTCCCCAAAGCTGTTGCTACCGCAGTGACTACAACAGGAAAGTCAAATCTCCCACATCAAAGAGGAGATGATCGTCTCTTGGGGAGGCTTTTGCAGTGTTCCTCTGGTTCTTTTACTTTTTCTCCTTTTTATTGGAGGTGTTCAGTGT
>NC_061847.1:17571600-17576600 GCF_019202785.1 Penaeus chinensis | reverse complement strand
AGGGATGTAGAATGCCATCTATATATTTCAAGTAGTGAGCTTTTAGTTCCATTTTTGAAGCCAAAGATTTAGACCCTATTAATTTATCAATATAAGCATGTACATGAGTTCTGTGCCAAGGAGCAGCAATTACTGTATCTGGAATATTAATAGCTTCGTTGTTCCATACATTGAAGAACATGATAGTATGAGCAGTTTTAGTTTTCCATTCTAAGTTGGACTGTATGAGATTGGAGTATCGAGGTCGGGCATACCTAACTCTATAATTTATCTCATTTGATAGGCTATTGGAGATTTGTGGTCTAGGCTGAAGCTGCAGGAGTCTGATGCCAAGTATGGCGTTAACTTGGATGACACGACTGTGAATAGAAGGGAGGTCTAACTCTTTCCTCATGACGAGAACTTTAGCAGTCATTGGGCATCCAAGTATAATTCTCATGGCCTTGTTCTGTAAAACTTCAAGGGGTTTAAGGGCACTCGGTGGCAGCATACTAAGAACTGGGCATGCATAGTCTATCATGGACCTGACAAGGGAGATATACATCAACCTTAGGACTCTCAGGGAGGCACCTACATATCTGTTACTTATGTATTGCAATGGTCTTAAACGCTCAAGGCATCTTTCCTTGATGTTTTGAACAATATCCTTGGTAAAACGTGAGTTGTGGGACATAAGGTGGGGAGCAGTCACCATAACGCCAAGATATTTGTAGGTGTCAGTTCTTGCAATAGTTTGTCCACCTAACTTTGGAATGTAAGGCAGTTTACGAGATCTAGAAATATGCTTAGTTTTGATTGGGTTGATTATGAGACCAAGGAAGGCACACTTTTTGTTGAACCTCTGTAAAACATATTCCCCCATATCAAATACCTGAATAAGAATGTCATCAGCATAGGATGTGATGCTGCATAGGTCTCCTAATTCATCGTTGAGCTTGCAAAGAGAGTGCATAAGTATATTAAACAGTGTAGGGGACAATACTCCCCCTTGTGGAGTGCCTAATTCCAATTCGCCATTAGCTCTATAGTTGCCTTGATACCACACTTTTGCTCTTCTCAAAGATAGATAATCCTTTATCCATAACAGAAGCTTGCCCTTAACTCCTAAAAGAGTTAGTTCATGGAGGATTGCAGTAGGGGAGGCTCTGTCGAATGCTCCCTTAAAATCTATGAAGTAAGAAGACTGTGCATTACGTCCATTTAGGTACTGTGCTAGACACATTTGTGTTCCTCTCCCTTTTTAAAAGCCAAAGACAGATGGGTGGATCATGTCTTTGATCTGGTGGAGTAAACGAGTAAGGATAATTCTTTCACAGGTTTAAGACAGGCAGGACGTCAGAGAAATCGGCCTATATTCATCTGGCCGTCCTGGTTTTGGAATGGGAATGATGGTTGCCTGTTTCCAAGTGGTAGGCAAGATGCCTGCCATGTAGGTTAAGTTGAAGAGATCAAGAAGAGGATTTCTTCCCTTAACCTGTACCTTTGCAAGAAGTCGGATGATGTCGTAAGTGATTCCATCATCCCCAGGTGCAGTGGATTTGCTGGTCTTAATGGCTGCAAGGAGTTCTCAGCCTCATCTAAGAGGTGGCACTGATAGTCAATTTCGTTTTTATGGCCTAATTTAAGGGAGCACCTGCGTATGGATAACGGAAGACTATCAAGAGAAGAATCCTCACACCATTTATTGAGGAGAAATGAGGCTACCCTTTCTGGATGTGGGTGTGGTGTTATACTGCATGTATTGCCTTTAATCTTGCTGATTTCCTTCCATACATTACTCATGGTTGTCATGGAGTCAATTGATTCTGCCCAGGCATACAATTTTTCCTCCCGTTTCCGTGTTATTATCTCATTGATCTTTTTACTAAAAAACACAAGATCCCTAACTAAGTAAGGGTTTTTCCCCAAGTGTCGTAGCTGACTTACTGTAGATCGTATGAGCCTCCTAAGCAGTTTTATCTCAGGGTCTTTGTTCAGTTGTTGTGCATGTCTACCTCTGGAGGATAAAGATCTGTGCTTGGCAGGGCTTTTGGGCTGTATTTGAGTAATGATATTGCCAACTTGCTGACAGAGAGTTTCATTAAAGTGATCCAGGCTGGTAGGAGTAAAGTCTTCATACCAGCAGGCAATTCTTTCAGTGAATTTATCATGATATTTAGCAGCAAGGTGGTATCTAAGGCGCGGCTGGGGTGGGGTTCTTTTGCAAAAAGGGAGGGTTATACCTAATGCCCAGTGATCACTAACTAAGAATGGGATGACTTTCGCAGTGCTTGGTAGTGTGTGCTGATTGTATGGAGCTATGTAGTCCAATTTCCTTCCTAAATAATGAGTTTTTTCGAAGGGGCATAATAAGTGTATGGGGTCACTAGTATTTTGGAGATAGTCATAATAAGCCTTACCGTTTTTCCCAATGGTCCTTCCCTCGGAGCCCAAGAGAGGATGGCGAGCATTAAAATCCCCACACAATAAGACAGTATCAGTATGTATCATGCAGTCAGGAGGTTTAGGTACCACCTCACTATCATGTGGATTATATACATTAATGATGGTGATAGTTTTACCGTCTAGAAATATTTTAATACTAAGATATTCAACACAGGAGTTGTCACTATTGTCATCAATCACTTTCGATGGAATTGAGTTCTTTATGTAAATGCCAAGCCCTCTCGTAGAGGGGTTAGCAATATTTGGTCTGTCATAGTATGTGTATCCCGCAATTTTTGCATAACGAGCACTAGTTCTGACTTCCTGAAGGCAACACACATCAACATTTTCGGAGTGAAGGTACTGGGAGAGAGTTGCCTTGCGTTTCTGCAAACTGTTTATGTTCCAGGTAATACATTTCAAGTGATTAACTGGAGACATTGATTACTTGACCATTTCCAGGGTGATGTTGTTGTTGATTGAGGAGGAACGAAAACATCCTTTCCTGAAGTTGATATTGCTGAGCCATTTGTTGCTGCATCATGAACATCATCTGCTCCATCTGTCGAAGCAACATTTGCAGTAGTTCTTTGATTTCCCCGTTGGACTCTTGTTTGTCCTGCTGCAGAGAGGGCTAAGCTGCAGCTGATGCTGCAACTGATACTGAAGCTGGTGCTGAAGCTCGTGCAGCAGATGGTGCTAGAGTTGGTGCTGCAGCTGGTGTTGAAGGTGGTGTAGAGACTGATGCAGCATATGGTGCTGGAGTTGGTGCTGCAGCTGGTGCTTGAGTTGACAGAGCTTGACCTCCTGCTTGTGCTGGTACTGTGGCCGGTGCCATGGCTTCCGTTGCAGGGGCCATCACTGTTGACCTCTGCAGGTGTGGGAATTACCCCACATCATCGAAGCGCGGGGCTGGCGGGGACTTTTGTGGGGGGGAGGGCTGCCTGTTTTTTTTACTGTTTGTTTTCCTGTCCTTTGGATAGTAAGCGCATAATGGAGAGTTTGCATTATGCTCTTGTCGGCAATTAACGCATTTACGAGGGACATTTTCTCCTTCGGAAATCTTTTCTGCACATTCTGAACTTCCGTGTGGAAGAGCGCAGTACCGGCATCGCGGTGCGTCTCGTGGACAAGCACGTGTTCCGTGGCCCCACTTTGAACAATTTGAGCAAAACGGGGTCAGGGATTTGAAGATGGCACACCTAAAGGGTGCCATGCCCTCAACCATTTTGATATTTTTGGGGATTACCTCCCCCTCATACGTTATGATGACTCTCTGGGTCAGCATTCCATTAGTCTTCATGCGCCTCGCATGAATAATACGTTCATTATATGCTGTAATTTCTTCTGTTTCGATTTCCCTTGGGACATCGAACATGTTAGTACATTTTCCCTTGCCAAATACTTTGGCTTTCTCGAGCACCTCGCCACATACACCGCTAGATGTTATATGAGCAAGAATTTGCTCGTTCTTGCATTTAACATAGACGTTGTTGCGTCCGATTCTCAGCTCCAGGGATCCGTATGTCTTATTATACGGGTCCATTTTTAGGGCCTTAGAGACCCAGCGATATTTGTCACCATGAGTGCACAGTTTTGTCTCATTCTTGAAGTGTGCACACAGGTGTCCAGGAGGTGTAACTTCCACAGAGGCAGATAGCTGCCTCTTTGCTTTTTTTTTCATGCGTGATGGGGTCCCACCGATATCCTCCTCACTGAGGACATCGTACCTCCCCTCGGTTTCCATCCCTCCGTCTGTGGTCGCGGTCATTCCCCCGACCGCGAAAGGGCCAACCTGAGTGCCTGTCCCTTGAAAATAAACAGTAACGCACACGGGTCGCCTACGGTGCCACGCAGCACATCTGGGAGTGTGCGTGGGTGCTTTCGCTTTTAGTTTTAATTTTAGTTCTTTGTATCACTTTATAACTTATTGTTATGTGAACATTATCACACACTGGATCAATATACGGTTAACAGGTCTGTGAATTCCTGATTGTCAAGGTCTCACAGACCTTTAAGGAAAGAGAGAGAGAGAGAGAGAGAGGGGGGGGCAGAGAGGAGAGAGAGAGACCGAGAGAGAGACAGAGAGAGAGAGAGAGAGAGAGAGAGAGAGAGAGACAGAGAGACAGACAGCAGACAGACAGACAGACAGAGAGAGTGAGAGAAAGAGAAAGAGAAAGGGGGGGCAGAGACAGAGACAGAGAGAGAGAGAGAGAGAGAGAGAGAGAGAGAAAGATAGATAGATAGAGAGAGAGAGAGAGGGTGGGGGCAGAAAGGAGAGAGAGAGGAAGACAGACAGACAGGCAGACAGACAGACAGACAAATGGAGTGAGAAAGAGAGATATAGTTTGATTCCATTTATTACAATGGATATTCTTGGTGTGACATACTGTCTGTTTCATTTTGCTTCTAAACTATCCCATGTGTGCAAGGAATGGCCGGAGTTACCATCCAGTGGCGGCGAGGGATTCGAACGCAGGTCAGCAAGATTGCTAGACGAGAACGCTACCGCTGCACCACACAGCACACAGGGAGGAAGAGAGAGACACACAGAGTGAGAAAGAGAAAGAGAGAGA
>NC_061847.1:17566600-17569100 GCF_019202785.1 Penaeus chinensis | reverse complement strand
TGCATAGGTCTGATATCTATGCGTGCCCCTTTTAAAGTACCTGTTGTCTCTGGGCAGTCCGTGATTTTTTTATAGGGTTTGTCTAATTGAGTCCAGCAAAACTCTCGTAATGCCAGTCTTTTTTCATCTTTTTGTGTTCAAATGACCCCATAAACTCAAGACGTTGATAACCGTTTTTTAATTTTATTGAGAGATAGTGGTATTACAAAAAGGTCTTATGGGAAAAATGTACCTGGTAAATTTATCAACCCTGTCCTAGTGATTTCCCATATGAGAGGGTTTTTCAGTTTTAGGACACTTTGGTACCCCCTTTTGATAGTTTGGAAATTTGGGGAAAGGGTTTCCAGTTTTCATGTTTTCCGATTAAATGCAGTAAGTTTGGAGAGCCCTTGGCTGCTGAAGGACAGGGGGAGGTGCGCTGTCCCACTACCCTTTTAATGGCATATGTATAGTCTGCCTCGGCATCAGTTGGTTTTCCGTTGGAAATGACACTTTTTCAAAATTTTATCAGGGGTTGCAACCAAAAACCCCGTTGATCCATGAGGTAGTGGGGGATACAGTAGATTGCAAGTGGGGGGCGTACCCTGAGAGGGATTTTGAATGCCATCTATATATTTCAGTGTGAGCTTTTAGTTCCTTTTGAAGCCAAAAATTTAGACCCATTAAATTTTAAAATAAGATGTACAGAGTTCTGTGCAAGGAGCAGCAATTTGTATCTGGGAAAATTAAAAGCTTGTTGTTCCATACATTTAAAAACATGATAGTTTGAGCGTTTTGTTTTCCATTTAAGTTGGGCTGTATGAGATTTGGGGTTCGAGGTGGGCAACCCAACTCTAAATTTTTCTTTGTAGGCTATTGGGATTTTTGGTCTGGCTGAAAACTGCAGGGTCTGAGCCAAGTATGGTGTTAGGTGACCGATGTGAATAGAAGGGAGGTTAATCTTCTCATGCGAGACTTTAGCAGTCATTGGGACCCAAGTAAAAATTATCAGGGCCCTTGTTCTTAAAACCAAAGGGGTTTTAAGGCACTGGGTGGCAGCATACAAAAGAATGGGATGCATGTCTTCATGCTGACGGGGGAGATATACTAACCCTTGGCTTCGGGGAGGCACCTCAATTTATTATGTATTGCAATGGTCTTAAAGCTCAAGCTTCTTTTTGTGTTTTGAAAAAATACCCTTGGTAAAAGTGAGTTGTGGGAAAAAGGTGGGGAGCAGTCCCCATAACCCCAAGATATTTGTGGGTGTCAGTTCTTGAAAATTTATTTTGCCCACTAATTTGGGAATGTAAGGAGTTTACGAGATCTAGAAATTGTTTTTTTTGTTTGGGTTGATTATGGACCAAGTGAGGCCACTTTTTGTTGAATTGTAAAATATTCCCCATATAAAATACTGAATAAGAATGTCATCAGATAGGATTGATGGAAAGGTTCCAAATTTCATCGTTGAGTTGCAAGAGAGTGCAAAAGTATATTAAACGTGTAGGGGACAATTACCCCCCCTTTGGAGTCCCTAATTCCAATTCGCCATTAGCTTATAGTTGCTTGACCCAAACTTTTGCTTTCTCAAAGATAGATAATCCTTTTCCATAACAAAAGCTTCCCCTTAATCCTAAAAGAATTGTTCATGGAGGATTGCGTAGGGGAGGCTTGTCGAATGCTCCCTTAAAATTATGAAGTAAGAGATGTGCATTACGTCATTTAGGTTGTGTGACATTTGTTTTCCCTCCCCCTTTTTGAAACCCAAAGACAGATGGGGGTCTGTCTTTGTTGGTGGGTAAACGAGTAAGGATAATTCTTTCAAGGTTTAAGACGGGCGGGAGTCAGAAAATCGGCCTATATTTCTGGCCCCCTGGTTTTGGAAGGGAAAATGATGGTTCCCTGTTTCCAAGTGGTGGGAAAGATCCCTGCATGTAGGTTATTGAAGGAAAAGAAGGGTTTTTTCCCCTTAACCTGTACTTTGCAAGAAGTCGGTTTATTTGTAGTGATTCCTCATCCCAGGTGATGGGTTTTTTGGTCTTAAGGCTGCAAGGGGTTCTCAGCCTCATCTAAAGGGGGCATTTATAGTCAATTTCGTTTTTTTGGCTAATTTAAGGGGCACTGGTTTTTGGGTAACGGAAGATTCAAGAGAAGAATCCCCACACCATTTTTTGAGGAGGTGAGGTACCCCTTTTGGGTGTGGGGTGGTTTTATACTGCATGTATTGCCTTTATCTTGTGATTTCCCTTCCCTTAATTACCAGGTTGTCATGGGTCAAATTTATTTGCCAGGATACAATTTTTCCTCCCTTCCCTGTTTTATCTATTTATTTTTTTACTAAAAAAAACAAGTCCCTAACTAAGTAAAGGGTTTTTCCCCAAAGGGGTGTGACTTACTGTAGGTGTATGGCCTCCCAAGCAGTTTTTCTAAGGGGTTTTTTTAAATTGTTGGCATGTCTCCCCCCTTGGAGGATAAAGCTTGCTTGGGAGGGGTTTTTGGGGTGTATTTAGTATATATTGCCAAC
>NC_061847.1:17546600-17561600 GCF_019202785.1 Penaeus chinensis | reverse complement strand
TTACAACTATTGGAGCCAAGGACACGTGTTGTCGTGAGTCACCTGTTATGTTGAAGTTACCTACCCGCATCAGGAAACTTTGTGTCTCGGGGTACTGTTTCCTCCACACCTTCAGCCTAAGGCCCTTGGGGAGCCCCTGGCATAACGGAGCTCCGACGCTGGGAATGGTAGTGTCTGACAAGTGTAATGCAGTGACTTACAGACATTTCGCACTTAGGGCGTGGCTACAGAGCGGTCTTATTTTTGAAATACTCCATTTACTCTTCTCATCGTAGATATACATTAATAAAATTTCGTGTTGGTGGTTCGGCGTGTAATGGAGCGGTGTTCCGCTTGAAAGGATAAATGGCTTCATTTGGTTCTTTCCTTTCGATGCTGGAAAAACTGATACATCGCATGGACAGTATTCCTTATTTATTTTCTAATTATTGGAGACATTGTCATACATTTACAATCTTTTTTGGCGTTTTTTTCTGTAAGGGTATTTTTGTAGAATTCATTTTTTGAAGACGACTAGTAAAGCTGGTACAATGAATGGCATAAAGTTGTGTAAAGCAATAGTCACCTAGATTATGAAAATAAAATTTAATTGGTTTGTAACTATAGGCAAATCGTACAGTACAGTAAAAAATAATCATAACCTAGTACGTATTATGTTTTTTGCAGTGATAGTAATTTTTTTTTTTTTTTTTTTTTTTGTATGTATATATATGTGGGTGGGTCCGTGCGTGTGTGCGTGCGTGCGTGTGTGTGTGTGTGTGTGTGTGTATATATATATATATATACATATATCTATAATACATATATGAATATATATATATAATATATATGTATATATATATAAATATATATATACTGTATGTATAAATATATATATATATATAAATATATATATATATGTGTGTGTGTGTGTGTGTATTTAAATATATATATGTATATATAACATCATTGATAATGTTTGATATAAAATAGCATTTATAATATCAAAGATACTAATGATTATAATAGGTAATGGTAATAATGTTATGAATATCGTTTATGACAGGTGGTTCATACAGTATGCATGTAAATGATGGTATCATATAACTCGTTAAGGTAAAAGTATTACTAATGATATAATGATAACAGTAATGGTAATTACTCAGGGTAATATTCTGCAGAGAAAGGCATATTACCTAATGCTAAAGGGATGAATAACGGCATAGCTGAAGTTTCACTTATTTTCAACTCAGGCAAACTAAGTAAGTATTTTCATTATTCAAACCCAGCAGTCTATATAATCGGAAAGCGACTGAAAATATGAAATGTAAACTTGAAAAATATAAATGACATCGGCTTGAAATCGTCAAATTCGACAGTACACAATTAACACACACACACACACACACAAAAAAAAAAAAAAAAAAAAAAAAAAAAGAGAGAGAGAGAGAGAAAGAAAAAATAGCCACTGAGTTTCCAGCCACAAGGCAGTGCGTTCCGCTCAACCGCGAGCTGGACTAAATAACGCAAACTTCACAGCCTAGCCACACCTCCCCCCCCCCCCTCCCCCCACCTGCCGTGACCCAAAAGTACGTGAGGGAGACGACGGCGACGTCGCAAGGGAAAGGGATCGGCGCTGTAGATTGCGGCGGTTTGCTTGTTTCTACTACCTCTTTTTTTTTCTCTCTCTCTCTTAAAATATTTTAAATCAAAGCATGATTTTTGTTTCATAATTATTTTGTATTATTCTTTATCCGGCAAGTGGAAAAGGTTAGGTATTTATTCCCTTTCTTGTAATTGGATGCATATGTGCCTGTAAGAGAGACCGCGACACAGAGACCAAAATACAAGATATTTATTACAATAGTAGCAAAAGCCACGATGAAGCTCCTCTAGCACGCGGAAAAGTCCGGAAATCCTCCCCCATGACGTCGCCGGAAGATATTGATTGGGCAAAATGAACGTGGATATGCTGACACGAACATCATTTCATCTGCAAAATGCAACACATTTACATGAAGTTGCCCCCAGCTTCAAGGTTTTAATAAGCATTTACTTTCACATTGATATGTTCGGTGATTAAAAATGACGTAGGCTACAAATCTAAATTTAAGCATATTCTGAAAACTAGACTCAGGATGTATTCATAATCATTTCAACTTTTTTCATGTGTCTTTTGCACATTAAGGTCCCTAAACATTTATATTTAGATTAACAATACGGTTGTCAAGTTATATATTGATTTGCTAGGTATTTCCAGTACTTGTATATATAAAGTATAGCAACGGAATGTATGGAAAGTAAATAGCAAAGCACAACGAACGTCACTAAGGGAAAATGTCGACTACAGTGCGTCTACAGGGATACAATTTTTATCGTTAAGAACTACATCTACGGTGCATTCGTGTATGCGGAAAATGTATTATGTGTAACTTTCAGCACACTGTCCAGTTGTGATCGCGTAGCATTCTTGTTTTTAGCATCTGTCTGTTCTGATCTGTCCCAAGCCATTCGTTTAGCCTGTTCGAGAGTTACTACGTTGGAAAACTCTTCCCCATACTTCCTGTGTCATCACGACGTTAGTATGACCAGCATATATGAGATTCTCTATGTGAAGAAGGAAATATGGTTTTAATCTATATTGATATTGCTGTTGTTGTTATTAATATCAGTTCTATATGACCTAGTCTTTGAATCAAGCTTTGCCCAGCCATGTATTGCGGCCTTTGTTACATTATTTGACTTTATTTGCAAAGTTAGATTGCAGGCGAAAAGTATTTAGGATGCCTACATTATATGATATACTTATTGTGTGTTTATTTATTTATTTACTATATACCAGATATTCATTCTTGATCATTCCACCACTCACTAATAGGAGCCATTGCAAAACCAAAAATAAATAACAATTTGGTCCTGCGAGACTCAAGGGAGAGGCGCCACAGACCTCTCTGTTCGAAGTCTACGCTTGCGTAGTCCATTTCCAGATGCCCCCCCCCCCCCTTCCTAAAATCTTGGATATACATAAATGTGTATATGTGTGTGTATGTAAGTATGTATGCTTCTTTTTGAAATACCAACCAAGGGAACAGGCAAGCGTACAAACCAGTATATTCTTAGTATAACGTTTTCTTAAAAAAACAGTTGGCCCTCGACTCCTGTCTTCCTTTCTTCCTATCCTGAGTTCTGACCCCCCCCCCCCCTCCCTTCCGCAGGAACCGCCGGCCAGTGCACCGTCCCCTACGTGATCCGCGGGACATGGTTCAGCTTCGAGAGCGGCCGCAACACCATCACCGACATCGATCAGACGACGATGTCCGGCCACGGAACCTGCGTCGCCGTCAAGGTGTACCGTCATGACTTCAAGGCGTTCCTCTTCAAGGACAACGAGTGCTTCTACTGCGTCCACTTCAACGTGCGCACCGTCAACGTGCTAGAGAAGAGCGAGAGTGAGTCGCCGGCCGCTTGTCGGTTGCCTTCCGTTTCGTAGACCTAATGTATTTTCGATATTATTAGTTTTATCGGATTTTGGCTGCCTGGTGATTTTGCGATTTTTTTCTCAACTGCACCATGGCTGTTTTTGCTTTTGTTTTTATTCAATGCAGTTAGGTATCTGTTTTTATAAAACAGATTATGGTGTTCAGATTTTGTTGACTGAACGCTCCATATTTAATTAAATATTCATAATGGTTGTAATATTCACGCCATGTTTACAGCGATAATTGGGTCTTTATCAAGGGAATAATTGCATTTCCGTCATTTTTCCCCTTCATTGTGAAGAAGTGCTGAACGTATGTCAGTCAGCTATTTGTTTTTAACTATTATCATCATTTTGTTTTTCTTCATCATCCTATCCTCCCACATTTTGAAATTTCCACCGTCTCTGCTTACTCTTCCTCCTCCGCCTCTCCATGTTTCCTCCCTGCCCCCTGTGCTAACCCTCCGCTTCCCCGCTCAGCCGGCTGCGTGACCTTCCCCACGGGCTACACGCCGTCGCTGGACGAGGCGTGTAGCGAG
Organism: Penaeus chinensis; assembly: GCF_019202785.1. Taxonomy (NCBI): domain Eukaryota; kingdom Metazoa; phylum Arthropoda; class Malacostraca; order Decapoda; family Penaeidae; genus Penaeus; species Penaeus chinensis. The sequence goes on along the minus strand of NC_061847.1, from coordinate 17,557,604 downwards.
ATGGACAAGAACCAGGCGCTCATCACCATGTTTAACGAGAACTACGTGCCCAAGAACTGTCGCTCGGCCATCGAGGGCGTGTGGCACTTCGCTTACCAGAACAGATTCAGGTGAGGCCTCCGGCTGCTTGTTCTTTGTTGCTGGTGATGTTGGTGGTAGGGATTGTGGTGTTATTGTTGTTAGTTTTGCCATCCTTGTTATTTGTCGGCTACACCGAGTCCCCTTTCGATGAGGTAAATTCCTTGTATACTTTAAACATACTTATTCTGAAGCATATATCCGCGGAGTTTGGTGCCTCGTTTCTCACACGGCCGCGCTTGCTCTTGACAGCTTCACCGGCGAGTGCAACCACCCTGAGGCCAAGATCCAGTCGTGCCAGGAGCCCGGCAACCAGTTCCTCATCGCCAACCAGAAGTTCAACATCACTTTCAAGAAGTGTGAAGGAATCAAGGAGTCCTTCGAGGGAGGTAGGGTTCTTCTCTCTTGTTTTATAAGACACGCACGCACATACCCACGCACACACGAACACCTAAGTCAGTTACTTCCTATCAAGTGATGATTCAAACTTGGAATTCTGAAAATTAAAGTACATGAGCTCCAAATCTTATTTTCAACCCATTTCCATATCAAAACTAGCATAAATATATGTATATAAAAACATCCGGGGCTTCATCATACAATTGGCACAACCGGAATGACAAAAGATATGCCTAAATTCGTCTTCTGTATATGGATCTGAAAGGGATATTATATTTTAGAGTCTCGTCTTTATTCCCACCACTTGCATTCGATCCCTCGCCCCCCACATTCCGCCGCCTCACAACCCTGCCTCAGCCACACGCCCCTCACCCTTCGCATCCTCCCGCAGCCAAGGAATTCTCGTGTCTCGGCGACTGGTTCGTGGGCAAGAACCACTACTTCGCCGTGGCCAACACGAAGGAGTCTCGGAAGGACGAAAAGTACCGCTGCTTCGTCAGGAACAGGGACGACGACATTTACATGGGCCACTCCATCACGCCGGAGTGCTCGGTCCTGAACACGCCAGAGAACAGTCCTTTCAGGTTCAGGATGGACCCAGGTGAGTGGGGTGGAGTGGGAAGGGGAAGAGAAAGGGTGGGAGAAGGTGAGAAGAGAGAGGGAGAGAAGGGAGAAGGGGAGGGGGGAGAAGGAGAGGAGGGAAAATGGAAGGGGAGAGAGGAAGAGGGAGTGAAGGAAGGAGGAAAAGAAAGAAAGGAAAGAGAGAGAGAATTAACGGGCAGAGAGGGAGTAGGAGAGAGTAGAGTACCGTATAATATAAAAGAAAATGTCAACAAATGTTTTAGGTTATAGAAATGTAACTCCATTGTCTTATAATAAAAAATGCGGTCCTTATTCACTCTAAAACCGAACCACCCAACAGTGAAACAAGAGACGGTGAACCCCGGGTGCCTGTTGCCGAAGAACTTTAGCGGGGAGTGGGTCAACACTGCCCACACCGAGGCCGACGTCTTCATCAACCAGACCCACATCATCGAGACAACCTACCCGGATGAGGGTCGCTTCAGGAGGACTATTTACGTCTGCAGAGAACAGAGAGACAATCGATACATGATGGCCAGGCTCAACATCGACGGTTGGTAAGTGCAGAAAAATGGAAAGAGAGAGGTTAAGAGAGAGAGAGAGAGTGAGTTCCCTTTATGGCTAACAATGATCAAAAACAATTATATCAGAGCTATTGCATTATAAAGACGCCACATCCTCATAAAACGCGCAATGACTAATGTCCAAACTTGGCCCTCGTGTGGTTGGGATAAAACGTTTAAATTATGACGTCAGCAACTACGTCACCAGACTGCAGAAGTCAATAGACGCACCGCGGACGTTTAAACTCGAAAGTAGTGTATCTTTGTAACATAAAATCTTTGTTTATACCTTATGAGGTTGTTATTGTTACCCAATGTCATCCAAGTCTTCATTTTCACCATTTCGTAAAAGACATCAGACTCGCAAGGGATTTTAAAGAAGAAAAAATAAAACAAGTGGATGATTAAAATAAAAAACTCTTAAGGCACGTCCCCTTAACCCTCCGACGCCTCCCACCTCCTCCAGCCAGAAGGACTACGTGTGCTTCGAGTTCGTCCCTCGCCACCACAACATCATCCGCTTCAGGAAGGGGAGGGAGATGATCAGGGAGGAGTTCTCGACCGTATGCTCGTATGTGCAGTTCCAGAGCGGCCGGGAGTGGAACTACGACCTCATGTTAGGTGGGTAAAGGCTTCTCTTTCGTGGTCATTATCATAGAATGTTTTTTGTATATCTAATAAGTGTCATTTACGTTATTTTTCTTATAAAAGTATATATTCAAAGTTTGCTTTATGACTATAAGGATACCTTAAAGATCAGATAGTTTACGTTTTCAGTAATGTTTTCCTTAAGATTTCAAATTGTGTATTCTTTAGGCCATTTGATACATGACCCCTAAATTATAGGGAATCTACTTTCTGTGAAAGGGAATGCCAAAGAACTGCTACCAGTGGCAGATCCTGAAGAAGGTGAAACGTTTATTTTTTCCACAGAAATGCAGGTTTGGTTGCGGTAACTTGTGTCTAGATACTGATCTTAATTTTTTCTATTGAATCACTATGGGTTTTAAATTGTGTTTGCAGAGGACTCTGTGTGACTGATCGCCAGTACTTAGGTGCCTTATTTCCAGTCTGCTGTATTCAGTGTTTGCTTCATATTTTTTTTCTTTTCTTTTCTTTTTTATGAGTTTATTCATTGTTATTCATTTGTTTTTATTAATTATTTTAATTTCAACTTCCCTCGTCATTATTATTTCCCCACAGTAAAGAGACAGAAATTATATTTTTATTCCTTATAAAACGCCCCCTTTACCGCCACCGCAGCCAAGGACCCGGTGCCCGTCAAGTGCCCAGTGGCTGGCAAGTTCAACTTCACCCAAACTGGAGAGCTGAAGTTCGAGACCCGTATCCTTGGGGGCGTGACCAAGAGCCCTTGGGACCACATCTACTGTCGAGAGAACATCTCCGACCTTTCGGTCTGCGACCAAGACCAGAAAGAGATGTGGATCGATGCCCATTACTGTATTAGCGTCGACGCCTACGGCAGACATGTTGATATTTATTGTACGTCACTAGCGTTCGCGCTCTAAACGCCTTCCTATTTTTTAGTATATGTTTAACCCTTTTGTCTTTCTCCTGGAGTTTGTTTGGGGTTTGCTTTCATACAGGTACATTTCTCAACAGCTTTTTTCTTCCTTTCCTCTCACATTAGCTTTTCGTCAACGAACCTCTTTGGTTAAAGCCTCCCTCCCCCTCCTCGGCACGGTGTTGGGCTTCCACTAACACTGCCTGCTGGCAGATTTGTCACTTTTGTTTACCTTTTCAAGCAGCTGTTATCACTTTCGGTTCCAGTGTTGATATCACCTTTTAACACTCGGTACACTAATTCGACCGTCTTATTGTTACCTCTTAATGTTTTGGATTTATTAATAATCACTTGCTTTCAGAGGACATCTTTGTAAGGCCTTTATAGTTCCATTATGTTTTAAAACATTTGACGGACTCGTGTACTGGGGAGGGATATGTTCTGATGCATATTTTCTCTTCTCTCCTTGCTTTTATCTTCCCTCCCTTCTGTTTCTCACTTAACTTTACTTTTTGTTTTCAATTCTTTATCTGCTTCTTTCCCTCTTTCTTCCTCCTCCTCCTCCTCTTCTTTTTTCTCCTTCTCCTCCTGCTCCTCCTGCTCCTCCTCCTCCTGCTGCTGCTGCTCCTCCTCCTGCTGCTCCTCCTCCTGCTCCTCCTCCTCCTCCTCCTCCTCCTCCTCCTCCTCCTCCTCCTCCTCCTCCTCCTCCTCCTCCTCTTCCTCCTCCTCCTCCTCCTCATCCTCTTCCTCCTCCTCTCTCTTCCTCTTCCTCTTCCTCTTCCTCCACCTCTCCCTCTGTCTCGTCTCCCTCCCCCGGCGCGCAGGAAAGTCCCCCCGGCCGGTGCGCTGCCCCGTGGCCGGCAAATTCAACTTCACGCAGGCGGGCGAGATCCCATTCGTGACGCGAACGCTGGGCGGCATCACGTCGGCGCCGCGGCCGGGCATCCTGTGCAAGGAGCGGGTGTCGGACTTCTCAGTGTGCGACGCTGGGCAGAGGGAGCTCTCGATCGAGGCCAGGAAGTGCATTTCCGTGGATCCGTATGGCCGGCATGTCGATATATATTGTATGTGGAACGGCTTCCATGAGCTCTCGGTGCTGTCGTTTTCGTTATAGTGTTTGGATTTTTTTAAAGCTATTGTTTTCTTTTTTGTTACGATAGTTCGGAAGTGACCGCGTAGCCGCTACCTTTTTTGTTCGAATGGTATTTCTAAATCCGCGAATAACATTTGAATCTTTTGTTATATAAATCTAAATGCGGCTTATGAACATTTTTTTTCTGCCTGATGATTTTTATAGCATGATTTTTACTTGATTTTGCATCCTCGTCAAGCCACTACGCTCACCGTTCTTTTCTTTAGCGAATTTTCATTTGTTTACAAAAAGAGGTGAACATCAGCAGCGTCTTTTATCTTTTCCCTGTGTTTGAGGTCCGACTGCTTTACAATTTGATTGCCATTCAAGCCTGCGCACAGATCAAATTCAAGTATAGACATGTAACGCGACACATTTTCAGAATATTCTTAAAGTCATGATTTACTTCGTGAATTACTTCGTAGTCTACCATTTGCATGCCCTTTCCCTTTTCTGTTTACTAATATTCAAAAATAGATTTGGAGGATTTGGAATGACTGCTTGATGTTTCTTATTTTCTTTTCTGATTTTGATCTAAATTTATGTGTGGTATGCTTGTTAAGATTCATGGTCAATGTCGTAAAACAAAGTATATTTAAGTAATTTATGCCACAAAATGTATCATATTTCCTATCTCAATGTTAATAATATGTTTGAAATACGAATGTCTTTGAGAAATAAAGTTAAAATATTTCTCAGTGTCTTGAACCTCGCTAAGAACAGTATATCCAACAGCTGACCCAGACTACAAGCTGAAGTGCGTCGGGTACTGGAAGGAGAACCTCAAGTCCTACCTGATTACGTACGACGAGCTTGATCCTTACTCGAAGTACAGATGCTGGGTGAGTAGAGGTGGGCGCTCGTTTGTCTGGAATCGTCTTTTACTGTGCGAGATAGCTTTGCTTTCCTTTTTGTACCGTCTGTTAAGCTCTGTTTGTCTTGCAGATTTACCAGAGAGCTGACCTGAACAAGATCCTGATGTCCCAGAGCGTCGGCCCCTTCTGCAACCTGCATCAGACGGTGCACGGCACGGGAGGAGGCTCGGCCGTGTCGATCAAGATGGTGGAGTACGAGAGAGAACGTAAGTAGAACAACCATCTACAAAATTATATGTTTCCGACTGTTTATACTAATAATGAGAGAGTGATGGGGGGTAGATGTTGGGATTAGAGAGAGAGGGAGAAAGAAAGAGAAAGGAGATAGAGAGAGATGTTGGGATTAGAGAGAGAAGGAGAAAGAAAGAGAAAGGAGATAGAGAGAGATGTTGGGATTAGAGAGAGAGGGAGAAAGAAAGAGAAAGGAGATATAGAGAGAGATGTTGGGATTAGAGAGAGAAGGAGAAAGAAAGAGAAAAGAGATCTAGAGAGAGATGTTGGGATTAGAGAGAGAGGGAGAAAGGAAGAGAAAGGAGATAGAGAGAGGGGGGGAAGGGGGTTTAAGAGGCTCTTTTTGACATAGCGAGAGATTCTTACTACTTGGAACTAGGGGGTAGCAATGATAGAGTGGTACGGCTTGACTTTTTATTTGCAGAAAGAGTATAACACCCAGCGGTAAATAACCCAAGGTAATGTAAACTGGGAACGGTGCTGTAGCGGTGACGAGGCCGGGGTTAGCCCAGGGTTCGAGGCCGGAGGTCTTCATGAGACGGTGGCGAGTCTAGCCTTGGTCAAGATCTGACATTATTTTGTTTTCTCGCCATGAACGCTGGCATCGAGCAGCACGAGGACAGACACGTCAAGCCACCGGATCCTCGCTTAGCTTGGGGCTCGGGAAGGCGAGGGCAGGCGCCATTTTGGAACTAGGATTTTCCAACAATTATGCTTATATGCCCACCGTATTAGGGGTAGAAAGAGAGAGAGAATAGGTAGAATGAGAAAAGAGGGTACAGACAGAGAAGAGGGAGAGCGAGAAAGGGAAGAGTTAGAGAGAGAGAGAGAGAGAGAGAGAGAGAGAGAGAGAGAGAGAGAGAGAGAGAGAGAGAGAGAGAGAGAGAGAGAGAGAGAGAGGGAATATAAGTATTGGACTTTGTATTCCTGTTTATATACACATTTATACATGCAATTGAATGTATACATTCAGTATAATTTAGGCACACATATATGTTCTTCACATTCATGTGTCAGTGCGTGGTTATTTCTCATATCTTCATATATATTCACTTTTTTTCATCCCTGACACCAACTAATCATGCCCTCCCTCCCTCCCTCCCTCCCAGACGACCGGTGCCCCATGCACTTCGACGACGGTGCCAACCCCTGGCAGGAGCCCGGCAGCCAGGTCCACAAGTTCCGTTTCACAGGCGGCTCGGAATTCGTCGGCGCCTCCCTCGTCACGATCCTGCTCAGCTTCTTCGTCAGTTGGCTGCTCTCGAGGAAGCCCTAAGAGAACCCGCAGGAAGAGGCCAGCTGGAGAGGCGCCTCAGAGGCCGGGGATTGGCGAGTGCGAAGGTGTTCTGCCCGAAGAGGTTTCCCTTCAGTGAGAGCAATGATGCTTTGGATGAGAGCGTTGCGAGTGAAATAGGAACTGGAAAGATTATGTAGTGAACAAAATTAATGTATGTTCTTCATATTGATGCCAGCGCATGGACATACGAAAATCTAATGAAGCTCTTCAGATACTTGCGCAATATTTTTAATTATTTGGAAAAGTAGTAGTGAGTTTTGTACTGTATTATCAGGTTCGTGGATTCATTTACTAGATTCTGACAGTTATTTGGAATAACAATGTGTGCATGTGTGTATATAAGTTAGAATCAAAGATTCGTTTCCTGAATCTGGTTTTTAGTTATAAGTATGAAATGTTTGTTTAAGAAAACACTTTATATTGATACTAATGTTTTGTTAACTGTATATAACATGTGTTCAACCAATTACATTAGATGTTTTAGTTGTGTCTGTGTTGATAAACACAGTTATCATTATACAGCTGCAATTCTAATTTAGTGTACACGTTACACCATCACACCATTTTTATGTACTTTGTATACATTTTTGTGATATGATACCGTTTTTCTTCGTGTACTTTATTTGTATTTTTTTGATGAAGGACCTCGACTAAGACCAAATACGGGCCCAGTGACGAATCTGATCATGTTAAAGGTATAAATTATAATCGTAATTAATTCACAAAATATTTAGAATCACAATTATAGTTATTGACACGTTATCTGATACAGATCTTCTAATGGGTTTTACATCCCTGCAAACTGGGACACCATGCTATTCCATGGTCAACTAAGTTTCGCATTTTTACTTATTTTTCATCCGTCCGAAATGAGTGACCAAACTTACCTTCCTATTTTGGCTTTTTATCTGTGAAATCCAGAGAAAAGCGCTGTTCTCTTCGCAGCTTGAAGCACGAGAAGGGAATGAAAAGTTGCCAAATTATATCTCTGTATGACTGTCACAAAACTCTGTGCTCACTCTGTACTTAGCTTTTCATATGTGTACTTTGAAACTGTATTCCGTCCAGTGGAAAGCATACAAGAAATATATTATTTTTCTCTACTTTTGAATAAATGTTTGTTTCAAATTGCTTGTTTATTCACATTACACTACGGGAAACGAATCTCAGCAATCCTTTTGCTACAGCTTCTCCGTAATTTCCGAAAATTTACGTACCCTTTCTTATTTCAACTACCCAATGACAATGCCAAAAATCCTTATAGCCCACAAACTTTCTCATGGATATTAATGTTACAAAGTATAGGTTGTGATGAGGTGCCAGCCTACAAAGACCACTGCCCAAGCCAATAACGTGCTCTGGGTTTCACCTTGTGGTATTTGAAGCAGTGCAAATACAAACGTTTATCAAACGTTCGCAAGACAAGTATTTGGCAATTGTCCTTTCTGTGTATGTAATTCACGTGTGTATGTCAGACTTGTTTGATGTCTACAGACATATATGTAGACTCATTATCTCTCTCTCTCTCTTTCTCTCTTTCTCTCTCTCTCTCTCTCTCTCTCTCTCTCTCTCTCTCTCTCTCTCTCTCTCTCTCTCTCTCTCTCTCTCTCTCTCTCTGTCTCTCTCTCTCTCTCTCTCTCTCTCTCTCTCTCTCTCTCTCTCTCTCTCTCTCTCTTTCTCCTCTCTCTCTCTCTCTATCTCTCTATCTCTCTCTCTCTCTCTCTCTCTCTCTCTCTCTCTCTCTCTCTCTCTCTCTCTCTCCTTCTCCCTCTCTCCCTCTCCCTCTCCCTCTCCCTCCCTCTCTCTCTCCCCCCCTCTCTCTCTCTCCCCTCTCTCTCTCTCTCTCTCTCTCTCTCTCTCTCTCTCTCCCTCTCTCTCTCTCTCTCTCTCTCTCCTCTCTCTCACACACACACACACACACACACACACACACACACACACACACACCTTTCCAATCTTGTAAAGAGCTTTTCAGTGGATTATAAGAAACGAATCATACATTACTAAAGTACTGGAAGTAATATAAACACATATGCATATGGATTGTTATTTTATTATGAAATTAGTGGAGTTTCTCAAGCATATAAATTCTTGTCCTTAATGGAAATTAAGGTTTCTTTCAGACACTCGTTCAGCCTGTGCATAAGCGCTTAAACATTATAGAGCACGCCATATAATCTACACGAGATAGCATCATCTCAAAACGAAAAGCTCCTCAAAAACATGCACCATTTTACTCCCAACTGAATCAGCTTTACTTCCTCATCCCTCCGGCCGTTTCCCCTCACGACCTCACTTTCAACTCGCAAATGTACCATCGCTTGTACGCGTCGCAGCTCTTGGCCTTCATGCTGTGAGTGCCAGCCCCGTCGATGACCAGGCACTCGCCGAGGCCCGGGGGCTGCGAGTACATGCGGTGCTCGATGGACACCGGCCGCCCGTCCACCCAGTGCCAGTCGCGGAAGCCGGAGCTGTTGTCCGCACGCCCGCCGATGAAGAAGTAGCCGTAGCCTGCGGGCGGAGGAGAGGCGGGCGCGGCGGCGGCGGCGATGATCGTAATGGTAATTGGGATAATGAAAACAGTGATAACTATATTAATAATAATAAATATGGTGAAAAATAACAATAAGAATAATCACAGTGATAATAACACTATTCATCAGAATAATAAGAGTAAAAACAGCAACAATAATGATACCAGTAATAATGATGATGATAACAATAATAACAATAAATAAATATCAACAACGATATTGATAATGATAAAAATAACGATAAAACTATTAATAACATTATCGACAATAATAATGATAGAATAACAATGGTAATGGTAATAACAAAAATAATAATGATAATAGTGGTAATAACGATCATAATGATGATGACGATTATGTTTTTGACAATGAATTTATCATTTTTATGATAATTTACATGATTTTGATGATCTGATGATTTTGATGATGACGAATTATTTTGATGATTTTGATGACGGATTATTTTGATGACTTTGATGATGACGGAATATTTTGATGACTGTGATGATTTTGATGACGACGGATTATTTTGATGACTTTGATTTTGATGATATGATGACCTTGATTTTTATGATGATTTTCATGATGACTGATGATGACTTTGATAATGATGGTGATGGTGGCGGTGATGATAAAAACAATAAAAAGCAATAATAGTTATTACAACACTTATGATAACGATAATAAAGCAGATGACAGCAGTAACAATACTAGCAGTCACACCAATCAAAATTACTATTACATTAACACTCCTGGTGGCTCTGTGCCTCCTCCTCCTCCACCACGTGAGGCGAACGACCACACTTACCTGACGAGGAGATTTGCGTCGTGTAGTCTTTCAAGGACCAGTTATCTCCCGGGTGGGCGAGGTCGGCGCCCATCCGCCCACAGGCAAAGCGTGCCTCCCCCCACGTGGCCCTCTCGTTGCCCGAGTGGTAGTAGCAGCCGCCAGACACCCACTGGAAGGGATCCTGGCACTCTGTTTTCGAGCCAAGCGTCGGTGTCAGAACCAGTCCCTAGGAGCTAGTATGTTCAGTTATAAAAGACGTGGTTTGGCATCTTCATTGCTCTCGCTGCTCTCGCTTTACCAGGTTTAGTTCTCCTTTCATTCTGATAATTTTGACAAGCAAAAATGTCAAAATACACAAGTCTGTCGCAACCTATAGGAAACCCTACCTGTGGCCGAGGGATACTCCATTTCGATGCGGGCGATGTCATTCATCTTCTGGAAAATTCCTTCCTGCAGCTTCTCCAGCCTCTGCTGTCGCTTCTCGATGTCCGTCCAGAGATCCTTCGTCTTGAATTCGCAGCTGGGGATGTCGTCGAGAGCTGCCTGCAGTCTTATCAGCGCGGCCAGGAGCGGCTCCGTCGGCGTGTCTCTCCCTCGGGCAGCCGACGCGCCCGCCGCCAGCAGCACCAGCGCCACCGCACGCCCACACGCAGCCATCATCAGAGCCACACTACCCGCCTCGGCGAGGGTTCCTGGCTATGGCGTGGGCGGTATTATTTTAATTCCGATTGTTTGCCATAGTTGCTATTTAATAGGCAACAGTACCATTAATAGTGCTAGTATAAATGTTAGCATTAGTATGAGTAAAACAACTATAATTTCCTCTTCATTGTCATTTTGTCCCCTTAATGAGCAGTAATGTTCACCTTCCTCTTTTTTCTTTGAAGTTCTTGCAATGCATATGTTTATATTCCATGTTTGTACTTCTTTCTTATATGCCTATCAGTTTAGCTGTTTATTACGAATTATTATAAACTTGGTCTCTGAAGAACCCCCTT
>NC_061847.1:17539100-17541600 GCF_019202785.1 Penaeus chinensis | reverse complement strand
CATCATTATATTATCATCATTATTACTGTTACCATTGTTGTCATTCTTGTTAATGTCATTGTTTTTATTATTATTATCATCATCATCATCATCCTTTTTATCATTATTAGCATTGTCATTATTAACATTATTACTTTTATTATTATTATTACTTTTATTATAATTACAATGATTATTATTATTATCATTATTATTATCATTATTACTATCATTATCATTATTATTATTATTATTAGTAGTATTATTATTAGTATTATTATTATTATTATTATCATTACCGTTGTCATTAATATCTAATATTATTGTTGTTGCATTTTTATAATTGTTCTTCTTCTTATTATTATTGTTATTGTTGTCTTTGTGAGTATTAGTAACATAATCAACAGTAATATCATCATCATTACCATTGTTTATCATTATTATCATTATCATTATTATTCTTGTTGTTGTTTTTATGTTTAATAGTATCATCATCATCATTATTGTTATTATTGTTATTATTATTATTATTATCATTATTGTTGTTGTTGTTATTGTTGTTGCTGTTGTTGTTATTGTTGTTGCTGTTGTTGTTATTATCATCAAATATTTGTGTTCTTGTTGTTACAATTGTTTGTTTTTATTATAATAATTAATGTCATTATTATCATTATCATCACCATTATTATTATCACCATTATTATTATCATCATTATTATTGCAGAAAAGGTAGGAATGAGAATGAATAGCTTCACAATACAAGGGATATTCATTCTCAAAAATACCTTTTCTACATTTGTCAACATGAATACAGTTAATCATTATTACTATTGTTATTATTATTTTAATTATCATTATTGTTGTCTTCATTAATAATATCATTAATATCATTATTATCATCATCATCATTATCCTTATCATTATTATCATTATTATCATTATCATTATTATTATTATTATTATTGTTGTTGTTGTTGTTGTTGCTGTTATTTTTACTGTTCCTTTTATTATCATTAGTATCATTCTTTTTATTATCATTTTTTCTGATTAGTTATTATTACTATTATAATAATTGTCATCCTTATTATTGGTATCATTTCTATTCATAATCTTATTGCTGTCATTAGTATTAACACCATCATCATTAACATTATCGTGTTCTTCACATCATTTTGATTGTTCCTGATGCTAACAAAAATATCATATTGTTATTATGCAATTGTTATTATTATTTATTTCATTTTATTTTTATCTACTTATTTTTATTTATTTATTTTATTTGGCATCACCATCGCCAGAATCACCATCAGAATTATCTTTACTGTTATCATTATCAATCTTGTTATTTTTATCATTCTAATTTCAATATAATCATTATAAGTGTTGTTGTTGTTGTCTTCATGATCACTGTTACACTTCTTGTTATTAATCTGATGTTTGAATGAAACATATATCTTGTGGTTTTAATTTTTTTTCAGATACTGGACGTGTTTTCCAGAGGACTTCAACTTAGCGGTTAATCGATATAAGGGATCATCGACCACGTATTTCCGAAGTACACTTTTGTATATTCTCATTATTGTATATATCAGTAATAAATTAGCACACATTGTCTGTCTGTCAGTAACATGGGAAAATGCGACAATCGATATCAAACAGAATATAACAGCTACAGAAATTAATTGAGGAACTTTTGTGTTTGTTTACCAGTTAAGTCATCCGCAGTGTTTCATGTAGAACGCCCTGCCTATAATCACACTTAACTGGAATTCGTATCTGGGTTATTAAGCAGGTTCTTCGCCCAGTTTATAACACTGTCATGATGTTACGCACTCGAGAAATCACATTTACAGACTGCAGCAATTAAATTTTATATTGAAATATGAATGCTAAAAGTAATGTGTTGATGAAGCCAATATTTCTTATAACCATTTGTAAGTTTAACTTAAGCTCGAAATGAGAGCATCACTGTATTGACAACATTTGCAAATCTTGTAAAACGCAAATATGTAGTTGTTATAGAATCGAAAATAGTCTTGTCCAGCAGCAGCGTCCCTCAAACATTCATAACACCGAAACAATACAAAAGTATCATCAGTTGTATCGTTTCGAACATTTTAAAAGATAGAAAGGTTTTGCTGTAGTTCGGAATTTCTTATCCAGGATATTGCTTAAACAAGACGGTTGGTACAATTTTGCAAATAGTTATTGCAGATACCGTACAATATCGAGTCGACAGCGTGAAAACAAAACCAACAGTTTGGGGATATCTATTCCTATTGTTACCTTTACGTTGACCTATAATAAAATGTTTACATGAGTTTCATCTTTGATACTTTATAACATTTTAATCCTCATGCTATTAAACCCTATTATTGACACTGCCTTTTTCCTCCGATTCAAGTCAGGCCGCCATGTCTTCATTTACCTTAGTCTTCAATGTCAAATGTTTTGTTTGTATCATTTTAAGAATATGTTATGTGAAGGGAAACGAGTGTAGATTTCATTCAGCGGCACATTC
>NC_061847.1:17506600-17516600 GCF_019202785.1 Penaeus chinensis | reverse complement strand
CACAGTCAGTGGACAGGAAGAGGAAAGGCTAACAAACAGGATTTCCCAAAAAACTATGTCATAAAGGGAAAAGAAATAAGGGAAATAAGTAATGGGAAACTCAGAGGCTGCAAGCAAAAGAAATTTAGGAGATGCAAGGGAGATCAAAGATGGGAGGCCAAGAATATAATAAATAACAAACACAGGGTCTAATACAGTATATCTTTTTAATTCTTTCAAGTTAATCATCCTTTTTATTCATTCTTGTTTACAGTATTTAAGAAAAGATTGTAATCATTGAGAAAGAGATCACAGCTTCGACATTATGGATGTTCTTAATAATTTATGAAATAGAGAAATATATAGTTGGAGAGTTATTTCCCATTTATTTATGAGACATTTATCATGTTTACACCTTTTTCTAGCATGGTTTTACATATCATCATGCTCAGCCACAATTTGTCATGATGGTGAAGTGGTTGGCTGTCAATGAACCAAATAACATACCCAGGTAAATGTTTCTTTCTTTCTCTTTCTGTCATTCTTTTAAGTTATTTGTGATCTGATGCCTCATAGATGTTTGATATCTATGGAATGTTTCATTAAATGCGAGATTACTTAAATTAATTCTCATTTAAGTATAGTAAGGTAAAACCAAATACATTGTTGTGTAGTTAAGGAATATTGTAATTTCAGATATGCACATAATGTAATTGGAGTTGGTGCATTCGTTGTAAATGATGAGGATGAACTGCTCGTTGTGCGGGAAAGATTTCATACAAGGCCACACTGGAAGCTACCAGGTGGATATGTTGAACCAGGTAATATAAAGAGTACTTTTTAAAGTAGTGATAGAAAAGGGCTGTTTTTCAATACATTTTCCATCACATGACCTTTAGAATATATTATCATTGTAATTTATGGACACAGATACACACATACACACCAACACCGACTCATGCCCACTCCCACAAACTCCAGTTCCCACCCCACTTCCACACCCTACCAACACCTTCACCCCTCCCCAATCCCCTTCCGACTCCCATTCACCCACCCCACCCCCACCCTCTTACATTTACATCAATATTTGCTTAAGCTTTATACCTTCACCCATAAAAATATCATGCATTGTGTTGAAAAGCTAATGAGGTACCAAATGATTGCAGGTGAGGACCTAAGCACAGCTGCCATAAGGGAAGTTAAAGAAGAGACTGGAATAGAAGCTGACTTCATGTCTTTGGTGTCCTTCCGCCATGTGCACGGCGCCAACTTCAACTGTTCAGATATCTACTTCATTGTCCATATGCGTCCAAAGAGTAAAAATATTACAATGTGCGAGAGAGAATTGGCAGCATGTGAATGGATGAAGGTATTTTTTTTTTTTTTTCTTGTTATAAAATTGGAATTACTTCTGGTATAGATGGTTTACAATACCTTTTAGGATATCTAGAATACAATAAGATTTAATTCATTCACTTTATTTCAGCTGGAGGAATATATCAACCATCCATATGTCCACGAAACAAATAGGTTCTTTGCGGAGCGTTTCCTGAATGCCGCAAGAATGGAATTCAGATTGAGGCCAGCAACATTTTCAGTGGAGCTTTTAAGAGGAACCAGGTTATTTATAGTATCAGTTTCCCAAATGCTCAGACATCAGATGGAAAGAATGACCAGGAAAACACAATCAATTCAGATGTAGTCAATGGTGGTCCAAAAATATAATTTGTAAGAAATTTCAGTATGATTTTTATCTAAGTATATGAAATGTTATATTTGAGTTATTATATCTGTTCAGTTCTTATTTTATTTATGTTTTTATTATATTTACTCTTTCTCTATATCTTTCCAAATCCACAAGATCTTCAGTATTATATGTTGATATTTATAAAGTCATTTTTAAATTTGAAAATATGAGTGCATAGGACATTATGTACTTTTGTAGTGAAAGTTGATTTGCTTTAATATTCCCTCATTATCCTTACACTTGTTTTAATCAGTTTTTATTTATTTTTTATTTAGACTATGCCTCATCATAGGTAATGAACTGTCAATGCATAGTATTAGTGATCGGTGCTTATTTCCTTCTGCAATTAGACATTGCACAGGTTGTATATACAGTATTTTTTATGTGAAAAATAGATTGCATGTTTTATTTAGTTACTGAGAAATGACAATGGTATGCTGTACAGAGTGATGGATGGTATAAGATTGTTAATAAGTGAACTGACAATAATATCTCTGAGATGCATGTATTACAAAATAATTTCTTGTTACACACATATAGGTGACACACATACAAACATACATATAAAGTTTTTATGTTGTTGTTGTTTTTTTTTTGTGTGTGTGTGAGAGACAGACAGACACAGACAGACAGACAGACAGACAGACAGACAGACAGACAGACAGACAGACAGACAGACAGACAGACAGACAGACAGACAGACAGACAGACAGACAGACAGACAGACAGACAGACAGACAGACAGACAGACAGACAGAGACAGACAGACAGACAGTGAGAGCATGTGTTTGAATATATATGACTTAGTGCTATCAACTGTAACTACCTAAAATATACACAGGAAAAATATTACTGTATATATGAAATACATCAGTTCATTTAACTTATTTGATAATTCATGTATCAGTAATTGTATTAAATATAATGTCTCAGTGTTATGTATATACTGAAGTATATTTTTAGTATATGACTTATGGGACAAATACATAAAGTTATATAAACATTTATATGAATGTAAAATGTTTGTGCAGCAGACGACCAGTTTTCAGTCGGTAAGAAATATGTTAATTGATAGATAAAAAATATTCTTCATGAATTGTAAGTCTGATTTTAAAATTTTTCAGTGAATTGCAAAAGTGAACAGTATATACAGTGTATGATTAAAGTCACATGTCAATAAGAGAATTATATTCATTGATATATCCCTTTATGTTTCTGTAGGTGAATAAGCCTGGACTGAGTTACAAGTGCCCCATAGACTGCCAAATGCACAATTAGAAGCATTCAATTATGTCACCTGCCTAAATATTACATACTGTAGACTGGGATGCATAGTTGTCAGAATCTTATAAATTCTCTGACTGCAACCAGGAATGCAGTGCTAAACATGTATATATATTTTTTAAAAACAGCTGATGTTGAAGATGTTTCTGTAACTATTCTGGGAATGTTTTCTCTTCCTCTCAGCTGAAAGTCTTCTTCATTTCTAGCCACATGTCTCACCTTAAAAAGACAACAATTTTTTTTATGGGAAGATGGATGCCTTGACTGTGTGTATTTGTGCATTTCTATATGCATTTGTTTTTGTACATACATGTGGCCATGCACCATCCAATGTACATAAAGGTCTCTGTATACTAACATATTGACATTTATGTAAAGCGGTGAAATAAAGCTCATGAGGAGCATACTCAGGGTAATTGCAGTGTGTGATAGGTAAGTTTGATGTAATTCTTTACTGCCAAACACTCCTCTCTGGGCTGTGAGTAACTTGCATTTCCAAGGCAAGAGGCAATTCTTTCAGTAACCTCAACTATCTTCCTGTGCTTTATATATTCTGTTACCAAGAAATTTGGTCCTTTTTTGTGACTATTTATTGCCAATGAGGATTGCTGTATGTATGATACTCAAAGTCAGCATCAGTTCTCAAGAATATTTAGTTTAGTGAGTTAACCAGGCCAATTCATTTTGGTTTTGATTGTCAAGTAGGTTTTTGCATCTGTTACTTACACAAGTTAAACACACACACACACACACACACACACACACACACACACACACACACACACACACACACACACACACACACACACACACACACACACACACACACACACAAAAACACAAAAACACAAAAACACTCACACACACACAAAAACACAAAAACACAAAAACACAAAAACACTCACACACACAAAAACTCACTCACACTCACACAAAAACTCACTCACACTCACACAAAAACACACTCACACACACACACACAAAAACACAAAAACACACAAAACACACACACACACACACACACACTCACACACACACACACACACACACACACACACACACACACACACACACACACACACACACACACACACACACACACACACACTCACTCACTCACTCACTCACTCACTCACTCACTCACTCACTCACTCACTCACTCACTCACTCACTCACTCACTCACTCACTCACTCACTCACTCACTCACTCACTCTCTCTCTCTCTCACTCTCTCACTCTCTCACTCTCTCACTCTCTCACTCTCTCTCTCTCTCTCTCTCTCTCTCTCTCTCTCTCTCTCTCTCTCTCTCTCTCTCTCTCTCTCACTCTCTCACTCTCTCACTCTCTCTCTCTCTCTCTCTCTCTCTCTCTCTCTCTCTCTCTCTCTCTCTCTCTCTCTCTCTCTCTCTCTCTCTCTCTCTCTCTCTCTCTCTCTCTCTCTCTCACTCACTCACTATTTAATTATATATGCATTTTATTTTGATAATTATATTAATGGCCAGATAAAACCAATATTCATAATTTTATAATGAATATCAGCCAAAATCTGATTAATCAGTCTGAATATATTCAGGATAAAACAATACTCAGGTTTAGTTTATATGGTAATAATAATATATCAGTTTGCTTTAACAATTTTTTGCAGTTACTAAAATGATAATGATTCTGATAGTGTTGAAGATACATTACCATAATTTGTTATTATTTTACTGTTACTCATCCTTTTTTTATTGCTATTACTATCATTATTATTAATATCTATCATCCTGATTGTTCTTATTTTTACTACAGTCATTATTATTATTATTACTATTATTATATGTAATTTGTTAATTTTTACAGGAGTTTGTATATTCATTCTAGAACTGATGTGAAAAGATGTATCTAGAATTTTGAAAGATAGACTACAAAGTTATTATTTGTAAAAAAGCTTTAACTTTCTTTGACTTTATTCAAAAGGTTTTGTGAGTTCAGCTATAAAATAAGAATCCTCGAAATGCCATCCATCTTTTTCTTTGAATAAATGTTTTATTGTTCACTTTGTTTTCTAAGCAGATAAAAAATATTTCTTTATTTATTTTTGACACAAAATGCCACGCTTGACTAATCAACACTTGTTTACTACTTTGATGTCGCTGACAGGTTGATGCAGTACAAATTGTTTTATCTAGCTTGCTTAGTTTAAGATTCACTTTATAATTATGATAGAAGTGGATTTAGTGATAAGGTGAATATATGATTGAATATTTTTTTTCTAAATCTCCTTGTACCTTCTATGATTCTAAAATACAGTTGATTACATGGCAAAATGACAGTCTTTTATTAACATGGTGATAGGGCACCCATAAAATCTTTAGACTTATTCAACATTAATTCTTGGGTACAATCTTAATTATGATGTCAACATTCCAGAAATGTTGCCCCACATTTTCAAAAGATCATTTCAGTATTTTCAATATCTGTGACTCCATGTCAACTGCATATCTAAAGTTCTTCCAATGTAGATTTGTGATTTCAGAGACTCTCAAAAAAGAAAGAAAAACTACAATTTGAAAAACATCCAAGGAACTTTCATCTTGGAAAAGTAGTAAAGGAACCCTTGATTCTCAAAACAAACTATGATTGGGGAATTCTGTGCAGTAAATTTCATTTTAATTTTACCACTATTTTGCAACAGATGCTAAAAAATCAATGTTCTGATTGAAGTAATTCTAGTAATCAATCATTATCAACAAATACAAAATACCAAGTGTCTATGGAGGCAATAGATGTAGTTTGTAAAACTACTCAAAATACTTTGCATGCTGCACTGCAATAATGAGAAAAGCTAATTACTTTGTGTTATATTGCTAGGCTGATAACAAAATTGTCACCAGTATCACATTTCATTATGATAAGTAGGAAAGAATTCCATTAATAGTTAATGGAAACATACTGCACATTTCCCCTCTGGTCAATATAGCCATTAATAAAATGGATGACTGTAAAACAACATTAATACCCAGCCTATTTAAATTTCAAATATTAGCATCATGCAAAACTCAAGAACCATAAAAAAATTGAAAAAGGAGAGATAATTATATACCATTGGATACGAAAACTTTATTTACATTAGCAAGGAAGAAAATAATACCTTTTATGAATAATACCTTTTATGAATTAATGCAAAAAAAAGATACAATATGTAATCTCCAGCCCATATATAAACATACATTTCTTTCTTAACTATATTAATATCATAACAACATTCCATATTTATGAGATAATGCAGATCTCATTCTCCTTACAAAAAAAAAAAATCTATAACATCACACTAATTTCAGTGTATGTCAATTACTATAAAAAGGGGAAAGAAACAATATGCACATCCTACTATAAGATCACGCTGTCATGCTCTAATACAATATCTGAGAACACAACATTTGGAGAAATTCTGAAGAGAAACAATACACAGGTGAATAAAATAAAAATGTATTGTACTTTTAAAGAATACTTTATAGGATCAATAAAAACAATAGCTTTGGGGAATCCCAGCTATATCTCCTAAAAATCAATATGTCTATTAAATCAAAAGGAAGACCCAGTTTACATTCAAACCACCTACTTTAAAGGTTCCATCAACTATATACTGTTCATCTATGGTAAATATACATTTAATGCAGTAGAAAAGACCATTACTACTATACCCATTCCTCTTGATCTCAATAAAAAAGAAAAGCATACTGAATATATATGGTATATTTGTGCACATCCCCACACCATATAAAATCAATTGCACAAAAGCTTGCTTCAAACAGCAAAAAGAAATTGTCTCTGATATTTTCCGAGAACAATGCTATGCAAAAAAAAACTAATAGCAATCAAGGAGGCTTACTATAAGGAAGGTGGTTGCATGTGGAGTGGAAGGAAATTTACTAGTTGGCATCTCGCCAACTAGCCATTAATAATAATAATAATAATAATAATAATAATAATAATAATAATAATAATAAAAATAATAATAATAACAATAATAATAATAACAATAGTGCAATAAATAATGATAACAACAACATTAATAATTACAATACAATAATAATAATAAAAATAATAATATGAATAATAATAGTAATAACAACAATAATAGTAAAACTAGTATTAATAATAATAAAAGTATTATTAGTAAAAATAATAACAATAATAATAATAATAATAATAATAATAACAATAATAACAATAATAATAATAATAATAATAAATAATATTATAAAATAATATTAACAATAATAATAATATAAATAATTACAAGAAATAGTAACATCAATAAATTACAACAACAATGATAATAATAATAATTGCAATAGCAATATTTAATAACAATAATAATAATAATAATAATAATAATAATAATAATAATAATAATAATAATAACAAAAATAACAACAACAACAATAAGAAGAATAAGAATAAGAATAAGAATAAGAATAATAAGAATAACAATAATAATTATGAATATTAGTATAATTGTAGTAATAATAATAACAGTAATAGTAGTTGTAGTTGCTATACTAATACTAGTATTAATAACAGTCATAATGATGATAAAAGTAATAATAATAATAATAATAATAGTAACAAAAAATAATATTGAATAATAATAATAATCATAACAGTAATACAATAATAATGATGATAATAAAATAATAATGATAATAATAATAAAATAATAATAATAATAATAATAATAATAATAATAATAATAATATCAATAAGAACAAGACAGAAGATTATAATAACAATAATGATTTCCCTTTGGCTGGTGGAAAATAGCATGAAAACTTAATGCATTACTTTTAGAGATCAAATTTATTGTTTTAGTTAATTGATGTTAAGTTGATAACAAGCAGAACTTGAATATATAAATATAGACAGATATCATTTGGAGTGTGGGCAGGTACATGTAAATGTACAGAATACTTAAGCAGTATTATTCTTAAACACTAATTTACAGATTTTAAAAAATATTAACAAATGATCTAACTAAAAACATGCAATTAAATAAACATATTTAATTATATAATAATACTAATGTATAATAATGATGTGACAGAGCTGTGACAGATTGTATTTTCTAATACAGCAAAAGCAGTGACACTTTGATGGATTAAAATACTTTGCAACCATGAATATGACACTGTTTCAGTATACAATCAGGGTACATTCCACTCCTTGAATGTAAACATAAACCCTCTGATTAAAGCCCACTGAGTCTAATTAAGTTACTACATTATAATAAATGCATTAACAAGTGTTAACTCTGGAGATCTGACTTGATGAGCTCATTTGGAATTTAAAAAATGCAAACACTAATCCAGGCAACTATACCATGGTACCTCTCCATGCCCCTTTAATTTTCTCACCACTGCCTTTGTGCTGATAAAAGCTAAAATAAGTATTATCTAAAAATTGTTATCAAACAATTTTCTTGAGAAATAAAGATGGGAAATTATGACTTGTATACAATGATAACTTATAATCATAATCATTTTTTTTTTTAAGAAATTAAATCAAACAGGAAATTAAAGCAGACAAGAATTCATAGTCTTACTTTTTCTGTCTGTTTTCTGGTAAGGTTGAAAAGAGGTAGGTACAAGTTATTACAATGAGCCTTACACTGATACATTTGTAGATTGTTTCTCTAATATTTACACCATATATCTGAATGACAAAAAGGAACTGAGTTTTGACACACAAGGATAAATATCTTCCATGAATACAAAGGATACATACAAAAAACATTGATAGCATAGCCCTATTAGTATGAATTAGATATATCACAATTTTCTTTAAGCAAGTAGCACCCTTATTTTGTTGCTGCTGTTACCTGACTATGCACTTGTCATCTGCAATCCTGACTTAATAGGAAAATACACAATGATAAAAGAAAAAAAAATTAAATGTATAATTTCATTAGTATTTACTTATTCAATAGTGAATTCTATTGGTTGACATATAATCTTGAGATTCTATAACCTTAACAAATACAATTTGCACACAAGAGCACACATTTCTTCATATCACAATCATCTGTGTAGGAAGTTCTCTTGAACACAGTCTTCAAAATGCAACACATTTCTATTTGCCATTTCCATATCTTAACTAAAAGATAAGTTTAATTTAAAGATCCTTTGCTTGTTCAAACTTTAGAGGTCTTCTAGGCCAGTCTGTTTTCTCCATTGCCTTTGTGCTAGATGCATAAAACTTTTTCAATTTCTCAAGTGTTGGGTTCATATTTACGAAAATCCATTCTTTGACTGTATATTCATCAAATACATCTGACAAAGCTGTTTCAGCATCCTTCATCAGCTTGTTATAATCAAACAAAAGCATTGACAAATCTTGAAGACCTTGCTCCACATGCTGAGGACTGGCAAAATTATTTTCAATGTTATAGTCAGTGACCCAGCCAGTTACATGAGAATTATGCAACATTACATCAATTTCTTTTTTCAAAATATACAATCTCTGAGACACTTCATAGACCGCACTTCCTGGAAAATCACATTTATTGGGATTCTCAAGGTACTGAAGATCAAGATTCAGAAATGAGCTGCATTTTAGTACATTTCCTACACGTGCCAAAGCTCCATGATCTGCTTTCTGCTCTGCAATGTACATGAGATTAACAGCAAGAGATGGAATTGCTTGAGGAAGCAGCTCACATAATATGGAAAAGTGATCAAACCTCTGCCATCCAGTGAGTACAATACCACGGAAAGGAATGGTACTCTTAAACATGCCTAGAACTTCCATCCACTCTTTGTGGTTTGTCAGACGGTCATTGATGTTTGTTATGTAACTCTCTGGTCTTGATGCACCTTTAAAAGCACTGGCAACCCAAATTCCACTGAAGACTGCTGAATATTTTTCCCAAATGTCTGAACGAAGGTCAACCATTATATTATCACCATACTTCCATACCATGATCTCTAGCAGTTGCCCAACCTGAGC
>NC_061847.1:17494100-17499100 GCF_019202785.1 Penaeus chinensis | reverse complement strand
ATTTAGTCACCTAATTCTAGAGGTGTTCATCAGAGATGCTGTTGGAGAGACAGTGGCATAGACTAACATCAGAAGTACAAAACAGACAATACTAAGGATGCTCTGTCAGTCACAACTCCAGAGATATTATCACTACTAAAACCACTGAAAGAAAGGATAAAAGATATGACACAGATGGAGGTTGTATATTACCTTCCATACTAAGATCATGTACAAAAAAACAGAGCCCTCTTTTCCTTTGAGCATTTCTTTGCATAGTACAGACAGACAATGAAATAGGTAGAGATGCAAGTGAGTAATCTCACACCACAAGAGATCTAATTCCTTCTCATATGCCACGCTGAAACACTCTGTAGTTACTTGAGTTCACGTGGTGCTTGTCCACAAAAGCAGAATAATAGGATGGTGTGTTTTAATACGTGAGTATCCTAGATATATCTTAACTGACATCAGTTAATGTTGCCAAGAGTGATAAAGGGATAGAGAGAGAGAGAAATGAACACTGCCATCTTATGGAGCATAAAAAAATGGAGTAATAAACAGCACAGGTACAGCTGCAGTGGCCTTATATAGACTGTAAAAAAATCCACTGCATATCACCACTCAGAGACAAAGCCACAACTCTTAGTGTCGTGTTTTCTGTAAGTTGGTACAAAGTGCTAATAAAGAGAGCCCAGGGGGACTGCTCCCCCAATCTAGGGAATAAGTAGAAGGTAGAAAAGTTAGGTTTGCATTTTGGTTTTGCATGATACCCTGGTTTTGTGTAGCTCTTGTTAACAAATACCAAATGATGTGCATAGGTTTACCTGCAAATAGTGTCAAACATAATAAATGACCCAGCAGTATTAAGGAAGGCAAAATCTTAATTCTCATTTAAACAGAGCTTTGTTGTAGTCAGCTTACCTTACGTGAGGACAGACATTTCGGTAGCGTTATGTTGAGAAAAAACTCCTAATGACAACAGACTGCATTACAATTTTACTGATACGACCTGACCTACGAGCCCTTGGCGGCGACACAAAAGAGAGCGAAAGCAATCACAGATTATAAAAAGCGAAGTGAAAGCCTCCCTGCCCGCACGCCAGCCAGAATGCCCGAGCTGAACTTTACTTTAAAACCCCACTGCACTTCATCTTACCGGGTTATTGTTCCACGAAAGAGTCACACGGACACTGGTCACTACGCGAAACAACAGCGATAATGGGCGAGTTTCCATCACTGGCCGCCACTGCTTGTCAGAGAGCATTTCATCTTGACAGGTTTGGTGCCGAAGCAGACGACGCTCG
The DNA here is from genome assembly GCF_019202785.1 of Penaeus chinensis. Classification (NCBI taxonomy): domain Eukaryota; kingdom Metazoa; phylum Arthropoda; class Malacostraca; order Decapoda; family Penaeidae; genus Penaeus; species Penaeus chinensis. The sequence goes on along the minus strand of NC_061847.1, from coordinate 17,497,814 downwards.
CGGAGGGAAGGCCGCGCGGCAGATTCAAACGCCGCGAATGGAAGGCTGCTTGCACTGCGCGTCTTAGGTTTGGATTATTGTGCTTGAGATGACTTGACTGAACTGATTCGCCTGGAAGTTCTTAATCAATTCTGAACTGTGCACGCTATTTCATTTTATGTTTGGAATATTGCGTTTTAGATGACAAAACAAAGAGAAGAAAAGAGAAGAGAAGAGAGAGAGCGAGAGAGAGAGAGAGAGAGAGAGAGAGAGAGAGAGAGAGAGAGAGAGAGAGAGAGAGAGAGAGAGAGAGAGAGAGAGAGAGAGAGAGAGAGAGAGAGAGAGAGAAATATAAATATATATATATATATATATATATATATATATATATATATATATATATATATATATCTGTGTGTGTGTGTGTGTGTGTGTGTGTGTGTGTGTGTGTGTAAACTGATAATTTCTTAGCTGTATAAAGTTATCCTGTCCAATCAGTGAGTGATGTCCATCCCATACATTGCTACATAAATCAGTTTTTACGGTACGGACGCACTCAGCTAGGGCAAATTGATGAGAACACAGAGGTGAAGTCGTCAGCACAAGAAACAATCTGCCGACACAAACGGCAGCGCCACAATTAAAGGGAAAAGATCGCGGGAAGCGCCGCCCTCAGCCAGTCTAGTTGGTGCCCCGAGTTCCAGCTCTATCTCGCCGTATATACCGAGTGAAGATAATGTTTCCCCGGGGGGTGCTGGGGCAGAGCCTCCCATCAACCCTCCCATCGGGCATTCGAGCACGCCAAAGGCAACTTAGAATGGAATAAAGTTAGTTTGTGACGTGGAGTAGTACGTCCGTACTGTAAAGAATTACCATATTACTTATTATTCTTACTTCTATTACCATCGTTACTGTTGTGATCCATCTTTACGTTTATTTTCCAAGACAAATGAAAGGGTGAAGTCCAAATAAACCTATATTTATAACACCATGGACCGAAATCATAAGTTTTATGGCGTAATGCGTGTAATAGGCATGTTCATTGCTCATGAATTTAATATCATTATGCAGAATAAGCATGCACGCACACACATCCTCCAGAGTGAAACATATACGTTGGACCTAAATTAATTTGGTTATGTTAACGAGAGAGCGACGTACAGAGATTGACACTGCCATCTTATAGAGCATAAGAAATAGAGTCACAATCAGCACATGTACAGCTGCAACGGCTTCATATTTACAACGAAATGACGAAAATATTCGTTGCATATCACCGCTTAGAAACTAATCCACAACACCCTCACACAGCCAGAGTTCTCAGTGTCGCGTTTTCTGTTGGTTGGCAAGTGTTGATAAAGGGGGGAGGGGCTTTCCCCTTTTTCTAGGGAATAAATAGAAGGTAGGAAAGATTAGTTTCGGATTTTTGAGTTCGCAAGGGTAATGGTTAATGGTTACAAAGCAATATATATGTGTTAGACATCAAAATCTTATGGCAGTGTAGAAAGGTGTAACAGAGAAAAGGGTAAAGAGGGGGTTAGCTGGTGATTATATATACTACACGTCAGAAGTCGTATAGAAGTTCAGAAAGGTAGGGATTAACAAGGGTGATTTTATCAAAACTGACAAAGGAAGATATGCGAAATTTTGCAAATATGTCCGTAGGGTAAGGTAGGAATTAGCAAAGGAGAAAGGGTATAAGAGCGATTAGATCACAGATTCACTGATAATGTCAGTAGGAAGAGAATCTAGGGAAGGGGGTTGCGGTGACAAAGGGTTCCATCCAGGGGGAAGCAGGAGGGATAATAGGTTAGGAAGAGGGTGATGCGGCTGAAGTAGCGGGGAATGGGATGTGTTGGAAGTGGGAGGAAGGGTTATAGGAGGAACATGAGAAGGAGGAGGATGGATGTCGGCAGCTACTTTGAGTGTTGAAGGAATGGGAGTAGAGATATTGAAGGATGGTTGAGGTGTAGGTATGTTATCTTGGGTCATGATTAGATAGTTTTGAATGTCTTCGAGAGTTTCTACAGTGGAGTCAGTTGGGAAGGTCTGAGAAAGGTTTTCCTATGGGGAGGAGAAGAGGAGACAAATGTTTGAGGGGTGGAGGGAGAGATTGATGGAGAGGATGGGGTAGAAGATGGGATGGAGCGTTTAGCTTGTCTTGTGCGATGAAAAGGGTGAAGGGGAAGAGGATTAAGTACTGGGGAAGAAGTGATTGGAGTGTCTGGAATGGTGGAGGAGAAGTGGGATAAGGAAGAGATGCTGGGGGAGATGTAGAAACATCTTGGGAGGAAAGGGGAGCAAATAATGGAGTAGGGAGTTGCCACTTCAGACTCAAACTTGCAAGTAGGGCAGCCCCATAAAATGTATTATGGGAGCCGCCACATTTGGCACATGTGCGTGACTGTGCAGAGCAGTTTGATCGATTATGACCAGGTTGGGCACATAGAGGCATTGAGCTGTGGAATTGCAGTGTTTGGCAGGGTGGCCTAGACGCTGACGGCGGGGGCTAGGTTGATATGGTCGGACAGGAAGGAATTTTCCGCCAATGTGAACGTTAAGGGGAGGTCATGTCTACGGAAAGTAATCTTGGCAATATAGGTAGAGGACTTACGACGGCCTCTAGAAGGAATTTTGTAGCATTGTACTGATACTACATCATAGTCCATGAAGCAGGCAAATAAGTCTTCTCCACAATCTGACCAATTTTGTCGTAGACCGGGTAGTTTGTTGGGGAAATGGAAACAGTTCTGGTACAAGTATTGATGGTGGAATGAGGTTGGGCAGGAATGGGTTTGCCAGTGAAGTCTGTCAAGGTTGATAATGCTTTAGCTTGGGTTTCGGATCTAATTGGGACGAGACGAGAACTTGTTTTTAGGTTTTTAGAGACGTTGGTGGAAAAGGAGACTGTTCTCAGAGTAAGGAGCTGTGTGTGTGTGTGGGGGGGGGGGGTCACGAAAACCCGGTCCCATTTGGCTGGGCTAAATAGACTATTTGAGATGTTTGTAGAGGTGGTAGTAGAAGGACGGGGGCGTGTGGAAGAGGGAGTAGTTTTGAGAGAGGTATTATTGCGGAGAGGTGGGCAGTAAGGTTGTAGAGTAGTAATCAGGGAGGATGGGGTAGTTGATAAAGAAAGCTGTGGGAGTGGAGATGAAGTAGGGGACGTCGGGAGAGGACGAATGTCTCGTGGAGGTTGGGTATTGACCTGGGTGGATGATGTAATAGCAAGCATTCATGAGATGATAGTAGTAGCAGTGTTCAGAGTCGTGGCCAAAGGAGAGCCCGGAGTCAGGGAACCGGGAGAATTTGAATCAGTGGAGCCTTATTATCCCTAATAATGGTATACAGTCTAGAGTGTGTTGGGGAGGGAAACAGTCCATCCCTTAGGATCCCCTTAAGGGTAAGGGCTGGACAACTAAACAGGGGAATACCGTGCCAATGGGTCTCCCAGGCCGTTCATGACTGGCCCCCTTGCAGATATTGCAATAGAGTTTGTGTTTCTCACGAGATCTGTAGTGAAGTATAATAGGAAAAGTGTGAATGATAATGTTCTTAGTATTTGGACTGGTTTAATTTCGGATTAGATCGAAATATAATTCATCCTCGTATATTTCTTACATTTTAAAGAATATAAAATTTCACACAAAAATAAGTCCACTTCTCATTTTACAATTTTCAAAATTGCAATTTAATTTTCCCTTTACGTTGGTTTGTTCCTTTTCCAGCAATTTACGT
>NC_061847.1:17474100-17476600 GCF_019202785.1 Penaeus chinensis | reverse complement strand
GTTCCTTTATTCTCTTTTTCTCCATCTTCTGTCTTAATTCTTCTCGCTTCCTTTTCTATTATCTTTTCTCCCTCTCTTCTGTATTCTCCCTTCCGCTCTTTTCTACTGTTCCCTCTTCCCTCTTTGCCTCTAACTTCTCTACCGCTTTTCTGCCATCTATTCGCTAATTTGTTGTATCATTTCTTCCATCGCTTTTATTCAACTATTGTTTTCTTTTACTGATATTGGTTTTATCATAATATCATTATCACTGTTCATGTCATTGTTTATGTTTTAATATTACCTTTCTTACTATAACCACAGCTATCGTTTTCTTTGTGATTAGTATCACGGCCACGAATATTACTCAAATCACCATTGTTTGATTTTTTTATCATTACAATCCCTTCTTTTTCTCATTTCTCCTCACTATTGTCATTTCCTTATTCGCTTTCATCTTTTGTTGATTCTCACCAGTTTCCTTTTCCTTCCATATCTTTATTACTACTTATCTAACTTCCTTAATCGGGAATATTCCCGTGGTCGGCTCTTCTCTCCTCCCTACCCCTTCCCCCCCCCCGTGTCACTTACCCCCCCCCCCCATCCTCTCCCTCTCCCTCTTTACCATTTAACTTTATTCTTTCGCTTGTCACGTTCCCACTTTACACCCCCCCTTCACTCTGTCCCCTTCCCTGATAATAATAATAATAATAATAATAATAATAATAATAATAATAATAATAATAATAATAATAATAATAATAATAATAATAATAATAATAATAATAATAATAATAATAATAATAATAATAATAATAATAATAATAATAATAATAATAATAATAATAATAATAATAATAATAATAATAATAATAATAATAATAATAATAATAATAATAATAATAATAATAATAATAATAATAATAATAATAATAATAATAATAATAATAATAATAATAATAATAATAATAATAATAATAATAATAATAATAATAATAATAATAATAATAATAATAATAATAATAATAATAATAATAATAATAATAATAATAATAATAATAATAATAATAATAATAATAATAATAATAATAATAATAATAATAATAATAATAATAATAATAATAATAATAATAATAATAATAATAATAATAATAATAATAATAATAATAATAATAATAATAATAATAATAATAATAATAATAATAATAATAATAATAATAATAATAATAATAATAATAATAATAATAATAATAATAATAATAATAATAATAATAATAATAATAATAATAATAATAATAATAATAATAATAATAATAATAATAATAATAATAATAATAATAATAATAATAATAATAATAATAATAATAATAATAATAATAATAATAATAATAATAATAATAATAATAATAATAATAATAATAATAATAATAATAATAATAATAATAATAATAATAATAATAATAATAATAATAATAATAATAATAATAATAATAATAATAATAATAATAATAATAATAATAATAATAATAATAATAATAATAATAATAATAATAATAATAATAATAATAATAATAATAATAATAATAATAATAATAATAATAATAATAATAATAATAATAATAATAATAATAATAATAATAATAATAATAATAATAATAATAATAATAATAATAATAATAATAATAATAATAATAATAATAATAATAATAATAATAATAATAATAATAATAATAATAATAATAATAATAATAATAATAATAATAATAATAATAATAATAATAATAATAATAATAATAATAATAATAATAATAATAATAATAATAATAATAATAATAATAATAATAATAATAATAATAATAATAATAATAATAATAATAATAATAATAATAATAATAATAATAATAATAATAATAATAATAATAATAATAATAATAATAATAATAATAATAATAATAATAATAATAATAATAATAATAATAATAATAATAATAATAATAATAATAATAATAATAATAATAATAATAATAATAATAATAATAATAATAATAATAATAATAATAATAATAATAATAATAATAATAATAATAATAATAATAATAATAATAATAATAATAATAATAATAATAATAATAATAATAATAATAATAATAATAATAATAATAATAATAATAATAATAATAATAATAATAATAATAATAATAATAATAATAATAATAATAATAATAATAATAATAATAATAATAATAATAATAATAATAATAATAATAATAATAATAATAATAATAATAATAATAATAATAATAATAATAATAATAATAATAATAATAATAATAATAATAATAATAATAATAATAATAATAATAATAATAATAATAATAATAATAATAATAATAATAATAATAATAATAATAATAATAATAATAATAATAATAATAATAATAATAATAATAATAATAATAATAATAATAATAATAATAATAATAATAATAATAATAATAATAATAATAATAATAATAATAAT
>NC_061847.1:17464100-17469100 GCF_019202785.1 Penaeus chinensis | reverse complement strand
ATACTAATACTAATACTAATACTAATACTAATACTAATACTAATACTAATACTAATACTAATACTAATACTAATACTAATACTAATACTAATACTAATACTAATACTAATACTAATACTAATACTAATACTAATACTAATACTAATACTAATACTAATACTAATACTAATACTAATACTAATACTAATACTAATACTAATACTAATACTAATACTAATACTAATACTAATACTAATACTAATACTAATACTAATACTAATACTAATACTAATACTAATACTAATACTAATACTAATACTAATACTAATACTAATACTAATACTAATACTAATACTAATACTAATACTAATACTAATACTAATACTAATACTAATACTAATACTAATACTAATACTAATACTAATACTAATACTAATACTAATACTAATACTAATACTAATACTAATACTAATACTAATACTAATACTAATACTAATACTAATACTAATACTAATACTAATACTAATACTAATACTAATACTAATACTAATACTAATACTAATACTAATACTAATACTAATACTAATACTAATACTAATACTAATACTAATACTAATACTAATACTAATACTAATACTAATACTAATACTAATACTAATACTAATACTAATACTAATACTAATACTAATACTAATACTAATACTAATACTAATACTAATACTAATACTAATACTAATACTAATACTAATACTAATACTAATACTAATACTAATACTAATACTAATACTAATACTAATACTAATACTAATACTAATACTAATACTAATACTAATACTAATACTAATACTAATACTAATACTAATACTAATACTAATACTAATACTAATACTAATACTAATACTAATACTAATACTAATACTAATACTAATACTAATACTAATACTAATACTAATACTAATACTAATACTAATACTAATACTAATACTAATACAAGTACTAATACTAATACTAATACTAATGCTAGTGCTAATACTTATACTAATACTAATACTAATACTAATACTAATAGTAATACTCATACTCATACTCATACTCATACTAATACTAATGCTAATACAAATGCTAATACTGATATATTACTATTACTAATACTAATACTAATACTACTATTAATAACAATAACAACAAAAACAGTAACAATGATGATATTAATAATAACGATAATAATAATAATAATAATAAGAAGAAGAAGAAGAAGAAGAAGGAGGAGGAGGATAAAAAGAATAGCATCAACTACAATAATTAATTAAAAGGACAAAACTTACACTCAGAAGAACATTAGCTCAGGAACATCTTTATGCAATGGTCGGTCTGAAAAAAAAAAAAAAAAGATTATAAAAAAAGTGTTACGATACATTTTTCTGAGTATGTTAACATTAATATTGATAATGATAATAATATACAAAAGTAATAAAAATGAAAACAATGATTAAAATGATGATGACGACGATGATAATAACAATAATAATACTAATGATGATAATAATGATAATAATAATAATAATAATAATAATAATAATAATAATAATAATAAAATAATAATAATAATACCACAAATAATAATTTGATTTCAAAATAACCAGTTACAAATAATACCAATGAAGCAATTTTCTAGAACATTTGACGGTAAAATCAAGAAAGAATAACTACACTAGTCAAACCAGACGCCGGTGTTGCTCTTACATAGTCTGCCAAGGAAATACATGCACGGGTTATGTGACACGCTTAAAGGAACGAGGAAGGAAAGACACAGTAAAAGAAATGAGAAAAAAGAGAGGGAGAAAGAGAAAGGAGGAGAAAAAAGGAGAAGACGGATGAGAGATAATTATTAGAGAAAGGAGAGAAGAGAGGATGTGGAGAGGAAGAATTAATAAAGGGATGACGAGGAGAGGTAGGTGAAGGGGGTGAAAGGGATGGCGAGGAAAAGGTTAAGAATAATGTAAGAAAGAGACTAAAATAGGTAATGGCTGATAAAGAAGACAGAGACAAATTAAAAATAAGACAATATAAATGAAATTCAAAGGAATGGACAATGGATATAGATGACAGTGGAAGGGGGAAAAGAAGAAAGAGAGAGAAAAAGGAAGACGTGGTGATAGAGAAAAAACAGTCAAGTTGAGGAAGAGGAGGAGGAGGAGGAGGAGACGAAGAAGAGGAAGAAGAAGAGGAGGAAGTAGGAGGAGAATAAGAAGAAAGAGGAGGAGGAGGAAGAGAACAGTACAATAAGAGAAAAAGGGTAGGATGAAAATGGCAACGAAAGAAAGAAAAACCCCCAGGGATGAGGTGAAGGAGGGTGACCAGGAAGGCCGGTGATCCAGGAGGAAGGAGGAGTGAGGAGGCAGGATGATGGAGACGAATGGGAGATAATTTTGATGGAAAAAAGGTGATTGGGAGAGGGAATAAAAAGGAATTGTGAGAGGAAAAAAAGGAACTTCCTCTATGAGAGAGTGAGAGATGAGAGAGAGAAAGGACGACGAGAGAAATTAGAAGAATCAAAGGAATGTTTGGATATAGGAGGAAAGGGATCCGTTAAAATAGCAGAGAGAAAGAGAATGGACAAGAGGCAATGAAGGTTGAGGAAGCAAGTAGATGATCGGTAGAAGGGAAGAGAGATGGAGATGGAAAAGAGCAGGAAGATGGAGGAGGGCGGGAGGGAAGGAGGGCGGGAGGGAGGAGAGGCAGCAAGTTGCGTCAGAAGCGAAGGCGTTGGGTTACCGTCGGCCGCTGGACCACAGACCGTAACAGAACACCAGGTCCACCGCGGCCCCAACCTGGCCATGACCGTCTCTGCCTGGGCCCCTTCATGGCCAGCTATTCTCCACACGTTCCTCCAAGTCCATGTCTTCCGGCCTGCTTCCTTCGGACTCCACCGAGCCCATTCGCGCACTCGCATGCCCACTCCAACGTCGCCAGCATCCTCCATGCCCATCTTCGCGATCTCCCGCAGATGCCCAAATGCCCGCGTTATCTCTTTATGTCCTTCTGTGGCCACATAACCATCACAAGTCCTTTGTAACTACGCCTCGTCCTCTGTCCAGTGGCCACATATTCTACCCCCTCGCTCTTTCTCCCTTCTTCATCTATTTGCATAAACGGTAATCAAGAACGTTACGAAAATATTCATTCCGAAAAAGTCAGAAAATCTTACAAACACCTAAAATAAAATAAAAGAAGAATCACTAATACACGCAAATGATCATCAATTCCAACACTAACTCCTCAACACGTCTGAAAGTGGCTCCAACTCACCTTCGGCCGCGTCTCCGCGCCCGTCTCAGCTTGGGACTTTCTTGGGATATTTGACCGCCTTCCTCTCTCCCTCTTTCCAGTCTGTACGTACGTCTTTCTGTGTCTATCATTATTGTTTGATTTCTCACTTATAAATGTGCCTACATATCATATGCATATCTCTCTCTTCATCTCAGCACGCACGCACCCGCACCCACACACACACACACACACACACACACACACACACACACACACACACACACACACACACACACACACACACACACACATACATACACTTCCAGGACCCCACCCTGTGGCACGCCCGTTCCCTCTGCCTGTCTGCGTGAAAGCATTTCCCTCCTGGCGGCTGCTCCCTCCAATCCACTTAAAATATGACTGGAAAAAAGTCCCAAAGCTAATGAGACGCGGAAACTATACATCAGAGCCCGGCGCACCAGCTCTATGTGCGCATACTGGCTGACATGCATGCTAATCTGAGGCTGGCTGTAGTTGGCTGTTGTTCATGCGTTTGTTTGGCGGTTGTTAACTTGGGTGTTCTGGTTTGACATTCCATGAGTGTTTGACCCTCCCCCTCCGACCCCCGCCCCTCCCCCTCCCCGTGCTCTTACCTAACATATACCCGGGTGACAATAACATTGTTGGTGTTTATGACTGTGACCCGGAGGCGGGGGGAGGGAGGGGAGGGAAGAGAGTGGGGAGTTGCCAGGGAGGGAGGTAGTGGGAGGGAACGATGAAGAGAAGGGAGGGGGTCCCGAAGAGGGGGAGGGGCGGGGGAAAGGTCACCCCAAACCCACCGGCCGCGTCCTCTGTGGGGTCCTGACGTTTTCTAAACATTCTTTTGATAAAATGTGAAACTTTCGTCTGCCTCCCTTTGTCCTTTATACTGCTCACATCCTGTCGTTTCGGTGCGACTGTAATCGTCCTCCTTAACACCAGTTTTTTTGGTTATGATTTAAAAATGGTTCCTGCTATCTAACACTTCCGCCCCTGTGATTTTCTCTACATTTTATTGAATCACTGCAATGCACACGATGGCTCAATGACAATCCCATGACTGCGCCGGAATGCTCGTCTGCATCCGACGAGAGGGAACGGGATAAAATACTCGTCCCTCTTCCTGTTACAGACATTATTATCTGGATTGCTTTTCGCATCGCAGAGCCAGAGCGTGTCGGGTCGCGTCCTGATCAATTTGGTAGGCTTTCACTCTTCCCTTTTTATTTGGCTGTCATCATATAACAAGATACGGGAAACCTGCTGAAGCTGCCGCCGCCATCAAGCATTTTCCAGAAAAGGAACACGCTACTCATATAAGCTGTCACAGCAAAAACACTTCCCAGCATGTAAGACTACACCAGAAATAGAGATGATGTGAGCCATGGCCGCCGCAGCATGACTGGGAGCAAAACACAGCCGGGAAACGCGACGGAAAAATTACAATGACGCGAAACGGAAGCGTAAGGGATTCCTGCGCGGGCGCCGCAGGAGTCTGGTTGCTCACGCCCGGCGGGTCGGCGCCGCCGCCGGAACACGGCAGCGGGGCCAAGAGGAGGCCCCGAGGTCTTCGGTCGGCTTCGTACCTTATAAGGACAGGGCCTTGCCCGATCCTCAAGGATAAAGCCTGAAACTCAACCGGGTAAGGTAAGAAGCAGGTAAGAGCCCTGGTTACTGCTGCATGACAGCGGGCAAAATACAGCCAAGGCAAC
>NC_061847.1:17434100-17439100 GCF_019202785.1 Penaeus chinensis | reverse complement strand
GTTCTCGAGGAGGGGGGGCTGCAGCGAGCCCCTCCCCTGCCGGCGCCTATCTTGGTGGGCGACTACAAGAAAGGACGAGACGGGCTTCATCCTTCAGAAAGCTGATCTCGGTATTTGTATATTATTCCTTTCATCTTGCAAGAAAGCTCGCTTGCTCTCCTTTCTCCCCCTTGAAAAAAAGGAAGAAGAAAAAGAGAGAGATAAAAAAAAAAATCTCCCTCGCCTTTCATCGCCTGTTGCCAGAGCCCCGGCGTTATTCGATGCACTTCGTCCTTTCGCCCCGCCAGCGAATGCAGCTTTCAGTAACATTCATTTCAACTGGAACCAGAGAAAGTGCACAGCGCTCGCGTAACACTATCGCGTATCACACAAGGCCGACAAGAAACGCCACAAAAAGCAAGTCCACCTCAAGCCAGGGAACCATCACGTTTAGATGCCTGGTGCGTTTTAACGAAAAGGACGAAAAAAATATATAAAATACAACAAATATTTTCCAACGCACCTTGGACTTTGTCCCATGGAGATTAACTTCGATAAGATCTACGTGAACCATATGGCCCCGTATGCAGTCTCCCTCGGCGCTGGTCAAGGAGGAATGCTCGACAATCCCTCGCTGTGTAGAGAGAAAAAGGGAAACAGGTAAGAAAGGGGCGAAAGGAAACAGGAGCTGAGAGCTGCTCTGCCTTCGCAAGCACCGTTTGCGTTTCCAAAGCATAAGGGTTGGACGTTCTCTGTCCATGTGTTTGGAAGACGCGATAAATTTCTATACATGCATACATCGAAAATTGCTAGCATTATTAAATTCCGTTTAGTGGCACACGTTCTGTTTGCGTAGAATAGGTAAGTAGTTAAATATAAGTAGACAGACAGACAGACAGACATAAATACATACATACATACATACAAGCATAAATAAATATATAATGTATATAAACTTACAAACAAACACAAACACACACACACACACACACACACACACACACACACACACACACACACACACACACACACACACACACACACACACACACACACACACATACACACATAGGCGCGTGCTTGTGTATGTATGTGTAAATATGCATGTATGTTTGTGTGTATTATATTCGTCAACTGTGATGTATCTGTCTATACAACAGTTCACTGATTACTCGCGTCGCATTTCTTCTTCTGCAGGTGGAAAGCGCGTTTGGCAGATGCTCGTTTGCTGTAACTCACGTCTCGGTGTAGCTGCAGCAAAAACGAGATCGCATATTGCATTTTCTTGCGACTTATGCGCCGCATCTCCCTGCATATCCTTTCTTCAACAATACTAATATATTATAATCGTGTGAAATTTATGCTAAACTTGTTGGAGATTTCAATGCTGGTAAAGGTGTATCTTTTCTTCTAAATCTCTCATACCTTCTTATTCAAATCAACTTCAAAAATAGATGAAAATGAATAAATGAATAAGAGCATCATAATGTACAGAATTTTAGAAAATGCATATTTATCAAATCAAGTCAACCAGTTATTTACTGATAATCATTAGTTCGAATTCCCATAAATTTTGCACCACATTTTGATTTCTGGTTTTAATTGGATTTTCTGATACGGAAAATAATCTGCTCGTTTTTTTTTTTTTCAGGAAGTTCGTGTAATTATCAGTGCGAAGCGTATTTGATTACTGATGTTACATCTTCTAAATCACAAACATGTTTAAGATAAAAGCCGGCTACCAATATGATTTTTTTTTTTTTTTTTTTTTTTTATCATTTATGATGAAGACGCCTAAAGGGGATTAAGGGGTTGGCTTTTCCCAGGCAAAGTAGCCGTTATTCCGGCCGGCCTTCCTCTGCTAATTAGTGTTAATTTCTTTCCTCCAGCCCCCTTTGTGCCCTGGGCTTGAGCCTTATCCCCGGCCACTGTAGTATAGGACAGTCGTTAGCCTAAATCCGGCGTGCCCTTCCCCGTGCGATGTCACACTGCCCGAGCATGCCACAAACTGCTCGGGCGTGTGGTGGCCGCCGGGAGAAAAAACAGGCGTCATTTCAGTGAAAGATCCTTAATGGGGATAAGTAAGGGCCGGTCCTTCGTCGGACTCCTGATCATTTATGGCCATTTTCCGCCTTTCCGCGATTGTTGTTTTTATTCAGGACCCAGGGCGGCGGTGGGTCCTCCCCTAGAATCCCTCCGGCCACTGACGCAATGCTCGCTTTTTATCCGGAGGGGCGACGCGGGGTTGGTCCTTTACCCGCGCAGACAAACCTTCGAGGATAAAGCTGGGATTGTAACGCATGACTTTAACGATCGATTATGTTACGAATCTGCACTAGGAGTAATAGAGATGCAATTTACTCAGCAGCTGTTGGATATTGCGACGCTAGTTACCAGATGATCAGGATGATCCCCCAAATCAATGAGGACCTTATGAACACAACAGCATTTTAGATAATGCCAGAGATATATCTAAACACACATCAGATAATGTATAGAACAAAGTATAATACAGGCACACGAAGACGGCAATTTGCTCATCATCGTTGTCATTATCGATCATCATTCCCGGTGAATCCATCTCGATTATGAAAAGGAACTCTACCTAATAGCACATGCTTCTGAAATCACAAAAAGGCTCCCTTGACAGTGTCTTCTGAACCCAACTTCCTCCCTTCTCCCCCCCCCCCCCCCCCCGCCTCCTTTCCCTCCATACGCACACAATCCCTCAGACCTATTCTTCTGCACCCCCCCTCCTACAGCCACATCCCCAGGATCCACCCCAGGACCCAACCCAAGACCCCCCACCCCAGAACCCACCCCAGAACCCACCCGAGGACCCCCCAGGACCCCCTCAGTTCCTGCAGGACGGAGAGGGGGTGAGCTGGGGGCCGACGCTAGATTCCTTCCTCGAGGACCGAATCCAGCAACATCCTTAAGCATCTGATATCGGAGAGGTTTCAAGTGAGTGGTTCCCGTGGGAAGAACGTCGGCGGGAGGCATGCGCGTCGCCTCTCTTTCGGATGCGTCGAGAGATGAAGTGAGGCTGTATTCATGAGGTTTCCATCTGTGTGTGCATGTTTGTTTGATTGTGTTTGTGACTGTGTGCTTAAATGTATATGTGATTTGATGTGTGTGTGTGTGTGTGCGTATGTGTGTGCGTATGTGTGTGTGCGTGCGTGTGTGTGTTCGTGTATGCACATGTTCTCGTAAAGCCTGTGAGAAACGGGGAACAGAGAAACGCCACTGAAAGAAAGGAGGAGAGAAAGAGAGAGGAAAAAGGAGCCCGAAGAAGGAGTAAACAAAGAAAGGAGTGAGAACAAGGAAGGAGGAGGGCGAGGGGGAGGCAGAAGGGGAGCCCAAGACCAAAGGAAGAACTGACGAAGGGAACAAAGGAAGTAGGAGGATCGTAGGAGGGAAGGAGCGAGCGAGCGAAGGAAAGAGGGAGAGAGGGGGCCAAGGATTTAGTGCCCGCGGCGCCTCCGAGCATCAATTCGGAACGGGAGCAAAGTTCCCGTCACGGTGGCAACTTGGAGCCTTTCATGGGTGTCGGGACTTATGAGTGGGTCCCCGGAGGAGAGTTCTGGCCACGGGGCTCCCCTAAGGGTCATTCTCCTATGCTGCGGCCGCGGGGCATTGGCCTCTACCGGAGAGCGCGGCTTGTCCTCCTCGTGCCCCGATCCTTTCTTATTGCGAGTGAGCCGGTCGGTCCGCGACAAAAACGGCATTGAGGCGAGGGTAACGCAGGCAGTGTACCAAAGGTCCCGATCATATATTACGGCGATATAGTCCATTTGTCACCAGGTGAGATAGGAGCGCCGCACACGCGCTCAGGACGCTGTGAGCGGAAGGGCGACGCGGATCTCCCGGTGGCAAAGATCGAGATGCCCCAGGGACGCGCGCGATGCCTGGGTTCCGGTGCGGTCGCGGCGCCGAGTGTCAACACTGGGTCGAGGGCGCCGGTGGTCGGCGGTCCTGCCACATCAGTGCGTCCAACACCCTTGTGGTCCTGTTTACCTCCCCTCCCCTCACCCCCCCCACTCCTATCCCCTCCCCCCGGTACACACACCGACCAACCTCTTCAAATCTCCTTCTGCTCCTACCTTCGCCCCCGCTTTATGCCGCCCGTCCTCCCTCTCCTTTCAAGATCTGCCTCATCCAGCGCCATCACCTCCTACGGCCGAAATTACCGGTTTATCCCTCTCAGTGACTCTCTTTCCGTGAGCGAACGAGGAGGAGAGGTGGAGGAAGAGAGAGATGGGAGAGGGAGGGGAGGGACAGGGGAAGTGGGATAGGTCAGAGAGGGGGGATAGGGCTGGGAAGGGGGATAGGGCAGGGAGGGGAGACCAGCGGTATTTTCATTTCGCACCGAAACTTACCGGGTCTTCTTGCCGGAGGAACACTGGACCCCTGACATTGCCTTCCTGTTTATGCTCCCCCGTCCACCCATCGTCCTCCCTCCCCCCCCACTCCCATACCCTTTCACCCCCTATCACCCTTATCCCTCTCCCCGTCCCGCCCCTGTAATGAGCAACGGTTCGTAATTTTTCTATGACTGAAATTAGTTGCTCAATCCCCAATGCCCGGGCGCCCCACCTGGACCCATGCGACCAGCTGCCTCCCCGCCCCGTCAGCACCACCCAACCGCTCTTCCTCTCTCCCTCTCTCTTGCTCTTTCGCTCTCGCTTTCCCTCTCTCTTTCTCTCTTTCTTTCACTCTTTCGCTCTCGCTTGCTCTCTCTCTTTCTCTCTCTTGTGCCCTCGCTCTCGCTTTCGTTCTCTCTTTCTCCCTCTTGCTCTCGCTTTCTCTCTCTCTCTCTCTCTCTCTCTCTCTCTCTCTCTCTCTCTCTCTCTCTCTCTCTCTCTCTCTCTCTCTCTCTCTCTCTCTCTCTCTCTCTCTCTCTCCCCCCCTCTCTCTCTCGCTCTCTCTCTCTCTCTCTCTCTCTCTCTCTCTCTCTCTCTCTCTCTCTCTCTCTCTCTCTCTCTCTCTCTCTCTCCTCTCCTCTCTCTCTCCTCTCTCTC
>NC_061847.1:17429100-17431600 GCF_019202785.1 Penaeus chinensis | reverse complement strand
TAACAGTAATGATGATCATATTATTAATAGCAATAACAATGATAGTAATGAAAGTAATCGTAAAAACAATGATAATAATGATAATAGTAATTATAATAATTATGATTATTTAAACATTATTAATAATAACGATGATGAAGACAGTACCACTATACTACTAATGATAATGATAATGGTGATAATAAGAACAGCAGCAACAACAACACTAATAATGATCATAATAATAACGATAACGATAATAATTGTTGTTATCATTAGGAACGGTACAATACTGACATTAACTGATTTTACATTGCTAATATATGTTTCCCTAAAGACACATAGATAATTTAATCGTCTCTACACTCCTTTTTCTATTTCGTACACCCCCCCCCCCCCCTTTCTTTTTTATCTTTCTTATCGCTACTAAATTACTCCTACTTCTCATCCTTGTCTTTGTCCAAGGTCTTGCTCGGTCTCCCTTATCGCAGACTAAGACAAACCTCCTTTCTTCTTAATAACCTTCCCCCCTTTTCACTACGCACCATGGGTTGTTATCCCTTTCTATCAGTTCGTCTTTGTGTTTGTTTGTTATGTCTTTTTTTCATCCGTTTATCTTTTTCTCCCCTTTGATCTTTCTCTTTATTGGTCCTAACTTGAACTCCTAACATCCCTCCTCCCCCATTCCTTTATTAACACAAAGATCTTCCCTCTTGCCTCTTTCTTCCCCTTCACTCTTCCACGTACACATTCATGTTCTCCTATTCCCTCTTTCCTTCTGCTGTTCTTCTCTTTTCCCTCTCCTGCCTCCCTCTCCAAGCCCGGCTTCTCTTATCTTCTCTTCTACCTCTATTAACTCCTCTTCCACCTATCCTTTCGTCAAGTCCCTGTATTCCATCGGTCCTTCTCTCCATCCTGCACCTCTAACTCTTCATTTTCCGCCACTTCTCCTTTCTTCGCAAACACTACCTTTCCCTCGTCTACCATGACCCCGTCTTTCCTCTACACACAACCACTTCCCTTTCTTCGTCTACGACCCATTCTCCCTCCTCCACCGCCGTCGCCTCCTCCCCTTCCTCCACCACCACTTCCTCTCTTTCCTCTACCACCACCAACTCTTCCCCCTCCTCCACCATCATCTCTCCCTCCTCTTCCCCTTCCTCTTCCCAGCCTTTCATCGGCGTCCCTTGTATACCCCCCCCCCCTGCACCCCCCGCACCAGCAATTGAAAAGCAGCGAGAGAAAGGCTGTTGAAAAGAATAAAAGGAGAATGCGCGGGGGAAGCGGGAGAGAGGGAGAGAGGGAGGAGAAGGAGGAGAAGATTAGAAGGAAAGTAGTTGAGCAGGAGGAAGAGTCGGCCAGATAAACCCGCAATGCAAAGAACGATGATGGCTGAGAGATAGATCAAAGGATAATATGAAATTGAAAAAGGGAACGTAGAGCCTCCGCATTTTTCTTCTTGTTTTTCTTTCTTTCGAGGGATAAGAAGAACCAGCTGGGGCGCCTGAAGCACGAGATGCTGAGTCTTGTTTGGTTCCACGTCTTTCGATCAGCTAATCGTCTTCGCCTGCGGCAGTCGGCGTGCTGACGCCGGCCGCTGGTGATTTCAACGCGCCGGAATCGCGCCTGTCAGCACCCGGGCGTCATCGGCGGCGTCGCGCTGCATGCCATGTGCTCGAGTCAGGCGATGCAGATCTGCTGGATTGCTGCCGTGTGCTTGTTTGTCTGACGCCATGCTTGTCCTCACGCCCGTCCGGCGATGATGTCTAAAGGACTGCTATTATCACTATGAATTCCTTCTCAGCGCAGAGGCTTCCCACACCGAGCCTTGTGCGAACGTCCGGTGAAATCCGGGTTATTGTTCTCGGGAAACAGCCGCTGCATCGCATGCGAGCGCCTCATCCTCCGCGTCGGATTCCTGGAGCCGCGAGTGATCGGTCGGGGCCCCCGAGCGGCGGGGACAGCTCAGGTAAGATAATGGCTGGACTGCTCCCTTCCCCCTTCCTTACCCTACCCTCCCCCTCCCCCCGCGACGAAGAGAGAGGCTTATGGGCCGTGAAAAATCTTGTCAAGCCGCCTTTGCCTTTGACGGCACCTTTGACAGCCTCCGTCACTCGCTGACAGCCTGGTGAGCCGGGAGGGGATGGGGAGGGGGGCATATTCACCTTCCCACACCTCCCATCCATGCTCCCGACGGCCCGGACGCAGGAGAGCAGGGGTCGGCTATTCATAAGCCCTCCACTCGTCTATGGATATGGTCAGCTTAATAACAATTCTCAGGTAACTTCGCCCAACTGTGTTCAACCGAAAACAGAGCGGGGAAGTGGGATCGAGACAATGCTACACTAATGTCGACGTCTCCAAGCTTGGCGGAAAACCCCACAGAAATGGTCTCTGCGTCGCCTCTCGCCACGACGCTGCGTGTAGGGGACCAGCGACGCGTGTGAACGGGACGTGCAAGAAGGGGAATGCATAGCCCGTAAAGCAATGCGACGTCCGATCAACTCACTGGTTGTGGCAA
>NC_061847.1:17414100-17419100 GCF_019202785.1 Penaeus chinensis | reverse complement strand
ACAGCAATGATAATGATAATTATGATGGTAATCATAAGGGTGATGGTAAAATCAATAATGATAATGACAACGGTAATGCTAAGAATAACAATGTTAATAATAAGGATAGTAATGATGATGATTTTGATGATGATAATAACAACAACAATAATAATGATAATAATAATAATAATAATAATAATAATCATAAATTATAATCATAATCATAATAATGATAATAATAGTAATAATAATATTAATATTCATCATTATTATTATTATTATTATAATTATTATTATTATCATTATTATTATTAGTATTAGTATTAGTATTATCATTATTATCATTATTATCATTAGTAGTAGTAGTAGTAGTATTGTTATGATTATTATTTTTATCATTATTACTATTATTATAATTATTATTATCATTATTATTATTGTTGTTGTTGTTGTTGTTATTATTATTATTATTATTATTATTATTATTATTATTATTATTATTATTATTATTATTATTATTATTATTATTATTATTATCATTATTATCATTATCTTTATCATTATCATCATCATCATCATCAACATTACCATCATTATTATTGATTATAGCAATAATAATGATAATGATAAGAAGTATTATTAGTATTATCAATTTATATTGTTATATTGTTATTACTATTGTTATTGTTATCATTATTATTATTAATTCTATAATAATCGTTATTCCCATCATCAATATTATATTTTTATTATCATCTTTATTATAGTTGTTATTATCATTATTATTATAATAATCTTTATCATTATTGTTATTATTATTATTATTATTATTATTTTATTATTATTATTATTATTATTATTATTATCATTATTGTTAATATTATTATTATCATTATCAATTACTAAAATATATTAATAAAAATGGCAGTAATGATGATAATATTGATGCTAATGATAATAATGATAATAGTAATAATAATAATAGTAATAACAATAATAGTAATAATGATGATAATAAAAATAATAACAACAATGATAATAATGCTAATGATATTAATAATAACAATAATAGTAATTATAGAAATAGTAATAATGAGAATAACAATAATCGTCATAATAGTGAAAGCAAGAATAATGCCTACGAAAATTATGATAACAATGGTGATAGTGACAACGACAGTTATAATGAAAATAATAATAATAATAAAGAACTGCAATCAACCTTCACAATAATAATACTATAAACCGCAAAACCTCTTACCATTAAGTAAAAGAGAGGCATCAGGACAAAGAAAATACGAAAGAAACGAAGCCCAGTAAAAGCAACGGAACAAAGACAAAACAAAATCCATTTACACCCCCCCCCCCCCATCTCCCAGGAACACCCACCCCCGCCCCCTCATTTCTCAGAGTTTTTCTGCGACGGAGAGGAGAAATGATCACGATATTATCGCAAATAATCTGCTTATGTGACACGTGACACGAGGACGTAGAATATTCCAGGCGAATTATAAGGTCTAGAGTGACGCTGATACCTACCACGGAAGCCAACGGCAGCGCATACGAATAGATGTGTGTGTGTGTGTGTACTTTTGTTTGTGTTTGTGTGTATATGTGTGTGTGTGTACTTTTGTTTGTGTTTGTGTGTATATGTGTGTGTGTGAGGGTATGTTTGTGATTGTTTATTTGTGTATATATATGTATATATATATATATATATATATATATATATATATATATATATATGTATATATATATATATATATATATATATATATATATACACATATATATGTGTGTATATACATATATATTTTTTTATGTGTGTGCGTTATATTTTACATACATTTTTTTTAATTAAGAGAAACATGGAGAAAGAGAAAGAAGAGAAAGAGAGAAAAATATAGACTTACACATATAAGAAAAAGGACAATAAATAGACAGAGAGAGAGAGAGAGGGATAAGGAAAACGAATAAGCAAACGCAGAAAAATAACAGAACGCAGATAAACGGAGAGGAAGAAAGAACGCCAGAAAAAATAGCGAAGGACAGGAAATGAGACGCAAAAAATCGGAAGACATAATAAGAGGGACAAAAAATAAATAAATACTATGAGATAGAGAGGGAAAAAAACTCCCCACAGCCGGCCCTTTTCCTAGCTCCAGGTGGGACACATAAGCATGAATTCGGAATAAGAAAAAAAGGGAGACAAGAAATAAGAAGAGAGAAAAAAAGGAGAGAAAAGAAAGGGAGTGAGAATAATACAGTCTCCCCTTATCCTTAGCAATCTCCTGTTTCTTTTCAGTTACTCTCCTATGTCGTACTTTTTATTCGATTTAGGCATTTCTACAGTTTCTTTTTTCTTTTTTCTTTTTTTAAAGGATTCCTCCCCTTGCTACAGGGATTTTTTTCCCTTGGTTTTTTCAATGTTCCTGTAATCCTATTGTGTTACAGTTTCGTTACAACATGCTAGAACAGGCTGTTCCATGGCGCCGGGAAAGCGGAAGGGAGGCAGGAAACAAAGAGTGAAAGGCAAGTTGGAGAAAGAAGACATGGGAGAGAGGAAGAGAAATAAAATGTTAGAGAGAGAAAGAGAGGCAGAGAACAAGAAACTGAGGGGGAATAAGAGGAAAGAGAGAGAGAGAATGGTAGAGGAAGAAAGAGCAACAAGAAATGGAGAGAGAATAAGAGGTGAGAGAGAGAGAGAGAGAGAGAGAGAGAGAGAGAGAGAGAGAAAGAGAGAAAGAGAGAAAGAGAGAATGAGAGAAAGAGAGAGAGAGAAAGAGAGAGAGAGAAAGAGAGAGAGAGAGAGAGAGAGAGAGAGAGAGAGAGAGAGAGAGAGAGAGAGAGAGAGAGAGAGAGAAAGAGAGAAAGAGAGAGAAAGAGAGATAGACAGACAGAGAGAGAGAGAGAAAGAGAGAGAGAGAGAGAGAGAGAGAGAGAGAGAGAGAGAGAGAGAGAGAGAGAGAGAGAGAGAGAGAGAGAGAGAGAGAGAGAGAGAGAGAGAGAGAGAGAGAGAGAGAGAGAGAGAGAGAGAGAGAGAGAGAGAGAGAGAAAGAGAAAGAGAAAGAGAAAGAGAAAGAGAGAGAGAGAGAGAGAGAAGACAGAAGACAGACAGACAGAGGGAGGAAAAAAACAGAAGACAAACAGAGAGAAACAAAGAAAGGAAGAGACAGTCAGAGACCGAGGAAAAGAGAGAAAGCAAATCATCCAGGTATGACACATGGCAGCCATAGCGCCAGACAGCGACGGGGAAGGGTGCATAAGAAGCAGACGATAATAAAGCGGGCGGAGCAGACACGAGGAGCAATGCATCTGCCACAACAAAGCCATCTGCCGGGGGAAGTAAGACATTTATCACCGCCAATTATCATGGGGACATTTATCGGAACCGTAAATTGTAAATCAGATTATTGTGGGCAATCTTGAAGTGAATAGTAAGCCGTTACTGCGTTGCCAGCTGCGTGTGTTATTTGTCTGTGTATGTATTTTACTTGTGTGCGTTTGTCTGTATGTGTCTGTCAGTATATAGCTGTCCGTCTGTGTTGCTGTATATCTGTCTGTACATTTATATCTATGTAATGCATATATAAGCAGTGGCTGTATGTCTCTTTGTTTCTAGCTGTATGTGAATGTGTGATGGTCTGTGTCTGTTTAGATTTGTATGTTTGCGTGTGTCTGTGGGTGTGCATGTGTCTGTGTCTACGTATGTATGTATGTATGTATGTATGTATGTATGTATGTATGTATGTATGTATGTATGTATGTATGTATGTATGTATGTATGTATGTCTGAGCGTCTGTGTGTGGTGAGTATTTGTGTGTGTCTTTAAGTCTGTGTATGTGTGTATTTGTCTGCGTATGTATGTGCGTCTGTATGTGAACGTGTGTTTGTGTGTTTGTAAATCATCGTGTGCGTGTATTTGTCTGCGCATATATGTGTATATGTCTGTCTGTACGTCTTAGTATTTTTCAGGTCCTTTGTATGAGTAAATTAATATGTGTGCGTACGTGTGTGTGTGCTTAGTCGGGTGTGTATCCGTCTTTCTATACATTTCTGTGCATTTGTTTGTGATTGTAGGTCCGTTAGTAGGCGCACGTTTGTTTGTTCACTGAATGCGTTGTGACCTTTTCGTATGTTGATGAGTATATGTATGTGTCACAGATATGTGTGCGTAGCCGTGTGCGTGTAATCGTCCTGCCCTTTGTGTCCATTCGCCCGCATGTGTGAGCGTATGTGCACACGACTGAGCGTAGACAAAGACCGATCCACTAATCATCTGCCAGAAAAAATGATATAATACTAACCTAGCCTGATTTACCTCAACTAAAAACGGCCTGTCAACAGCAAAAAACTGGGACGCCATATACAAAAAACAAATCGCAGGGAACAAAGAAAAAACATAATGTTTATGATGTTTGCCGAAATGATAGAGTCGAAACAGCATTAGTCGAGGGTTCGCGGGTCTGGTCACGTGACGTCGACGAGGCAGCTGTTTCTCGTGTTGCTTGTTTGCTGTTGTTCCTCTCTCTATTTTTCCTGTCTTTGCTATTAATGTTTTTTTTTTTTTTTTATCTTATCTTTATCGTTGGTTTTAAATTCTAGTGTTCCTGTTTCTCCTTCCGCTATCGAGCTGTCACACAGGCGTTTGAAGTCACCGTAACGTGTATAGTGAGCAGGGGAGGGTTGGCCTACCTCGAATGTCTTTATTTTATCGTTCCATATTTCTTCTTTATTTTTTTGGTGTTAGTGTCGTTTGGTTGTGTAATTTTGGCATTTCGAATCTCTCTCTCGCTTCCCTCTTTCCTTTGTGTCTGTTCTCTAGCCATTTGAGCTGAACATCTTTCTCTCACTTCTTCATCCACTCCCCCCCTTCTCCTATCTCTCATCCTCCACCCTTTCTATAGCTCTCCCACTCCCTTATCCCATTTATTCTTCTCTCCCTCTCTTCTCCTATCTGTCCCTGTCTCCCTCCTTTATCCCGTTTATTCGTCTTCCCCTCCATTCTCCCATCTAC